>NW_019154168.1:1312644-1518133 GCF_002288905.1 Enhydra lutris kenyoni | reverse complement strand
GGGGGTAGGAGAAGAGTAAATGAAACAAGATGGGATTGGGAGGGAGACAAACCATAAGTGACTCTTAATCTCACAAAACAAACTGAGGGTTGATGGGGGGAGGGGGTTGGGAGAGGGGGTTGGGGTTATGGACATTGGGGAAGGTATGTGCTATGGTGAGTGCTATGAAGTGTGTAAACTGGGCGATTCACAGACCTGTACCCCTGGGGATAGAAATATATTATATGTTTATAAAAAATAAAAGAAAAAAAAAGAAAAGTATAGATTAAAACCACAATGAAATAGCACTACATATTTATTAGGATGGCAGAAATTAGAGATTGACCATATCAAATGTTGACAAGGATCTAGAGCACCCGGAACTCTCATATACTGCTGGTGGGGATGTGAAGTGACAAAGCCACTTTGGAAAATAATTTGGCAGTTTCTTAAAAGTTATATATACTCTGACCATATGACCCAGCTGTTTGACTAGTGGGTATTTTCCCAAGATAAATAAAGCATGTATCAGTATAAAGATGTATATGTGGTGATTCATACCAGTTTTATTTGTAAGAGCCAAAAATCAGAAACAAAAGATGGATGGATAAACAAATCACGATATATTTACACAATGAAATACTAGTCAACAAAAATGAAATGAACAAATACACCTTGTCTTCCATTTCAGATCTCACTCAAGAGTTCTTCTATATCTATGAGACTTATTTTCAGTCTAAGAGGAATGATTTTCAGTAGTTCTGTTGAACATCCATTTCTCATGCAAGTATTTCTATAATTACCCTGTTTCAGTTATAATATAGTAGGACTTTAATTGTATTGCCATATCTGTTATAACAAAGGTATTTTTTTACAGATAATTATGCTGGAGCCATTCTTAGAATTCTGAAGTTTTTGTTTCAAATTGCCCATAGGAAGGAAATTCTTTCTCCTAAGTAGTTCTTACTTTAATACTGCTCTGGATTTGGGAGGGTTTTTTGAAATTTTGGTCTCTTTGGAATTTTGTTCAATGGCAGAATATTTTCTTTGGCTACAAAGAAAGTGATGGTTGAAAAATTATCCATGGTATTTGTTTGTTAGCAGATAGCACATGTAATAAAACAAAAATTTTAAATAATTAACTATTGATAAAAACAACAGCTTGGATGAATCTCAAAATAATTGAAAAAAGTGAAAAGTGAAAAAAGTCAGACAAAAATAGTACATACTGTGTGATTCCATTTGTATAACATTTTAGAAAATGTAAACTAACCCTAGTGAAATACAGCAGATCATTACCTAGAAATCAAGAGGTAGGATAGGGATAAGAGAGGCAAGAAGGAAAGATTACAAAGGGGCACAAAGAAATTTGGGGTGGTGATAGATATGTTCATAATCTTGATTGTGGTAATGATTTCACAGTAATATACATATCTCAAAACTTATCAAACTGAAAATTCTAATTATGTGAAGTTTATTGTATGTCAATCATATTTTAATAAAGCTCTCTTAAAAATGCTCATACCATTTGGCTTGATAATTTCAATTCAGGAATTTTTTTCCTTAGAAATATTTGCAAGTGTGTAAAATTATATTTGCCCACAATTATTTACTGCACCACAATTAATAATAGCAAAGAACTAGAATATTCATCAGTAGGAAACTTGATAAATAAATTGTACTTCACAAATGAATATTAGGCAGGCATGATAAAAAATAAGCTAGGGGAATATCTCTAATATATTGAGTAATAAAAACCAGATGCTGAACAATGTATATCATGCTAACTTTCGTATTTAAAAAACTAAGCATGTGTTTTTATATTTGCATGTTTGTATACATATATTTATATTTTTAAAAATACCTAGGAGAGGGGCGCCTGGGTGGCTCAGTGGGTTAAGCCCCTGCCTTCAGCTCAGGTTGTGATCCCAGGGTCCTGGAATCGAGCCCCATGTCAGGCTCCCTGCTCAGCAGGGAACCTGCTTCTCCCCTCCCACTCCCCCTGCTTGTGTTCCCTCTCTCGTGGTCTCTCTCTGTCAAATAAATAAATAAAATCTTAAAAAAAAAAATACCTAGGAGAGGGTCCAGATAAAAATGATACTAGTCATTTGTGCCTAGTCCAGAATGTGGATGGTTTGGAGACAGAAGTATGAGAGAGACAAGAAGATTTAGGCCTCTTAACAACTCAGTAAAATGGAGAAAGACTTTATGGCATCATGAAATTATATCCTCCAAGGCTTAAATATAGTAATGGCTATTATGTGACCTTGTCACTCAATTAAAGGAAGACAGCTTTTAGCCCCAAATCTTTACTGTGAAACACATGTTTAGCTAAAACTTCTGATTCTTTAAATATTTAGTAAATATTTCTTAGATCTTTGGGAATATTGTAACAATTCAACTGTACCAACTATTACTCATTTTCCACTCTTAGCTGACATCCTTTTCAACTCTGCTGACCACAGACTAACCACAAAAGCAAGTTGCTTGGAGGTATGTGTTCTCTAATTTCCCTTCTAGCCATTCCTTTCTTTCTGCCTCCTTCTGTTTGATTTTCATAAATAATTACTGCTACACTTCGCCACAGGAATTTTAGTGGCCTGTATTTTGGGTGCAGTAGTAGTTCTTCATAACATAGTGAATAATAACACTAAGATTCCTATTCATTCTATCTGGTATTTATAAGGTTGTGAAGCTTTATGTAGCTCTCTTATGAACTTTTTAAAATTATTGCAAGTAAACTCACACTTATCCTAATAATGTCAAGAGACATACAACAAAGATTAACATTTTAATTTGTGTACTAGTTGATTCCCTGTGTACTTCGGGATGACTTACCTTTAACAGGGTGCCATGAAAACCATTTTTCATTAAATCTTAGGTTTTCTTGTTTATGGTGGTAGTGGTGATTGATGTGCTGATTTTAAGAAGCATTTGTAGTGTAATTCATTGTATGAGCTGGGCAGTTAATTGTTCTCATTACTAAAAGTAACAGCTACATTGGGTTTTAAAAATAAAAAATACATTCTGGTATGTTTTCCTTCTTGAAAAAGTGCTAACATTTAAAGAACTGCAAATTGGAAGGACAGAGTTTTCATATTCTTTTCCAGGGACTTCTTCCTGTTATGTTGTTCTTATGATGGCTGTTGCCCCAAATAGCAGGATATTGTGTCATCTCAACAATGGGAATGTTAGATGATTCTTCAGTGTGAGTCCCTTTCCTAATCCTGCTTTTTGTCATTTAACTTGAAGAAGTAAACAGTGGCACGTGGGCCAATACCCATAGTCAAACCAGTGGAAGAAAAAAATGACTGCATCTGAAAGTTTAAATAAGCCCTCTTTCTCTTCATTGAAACTGATCTCCACACTGCCCTTCATAACTGCAAAAACAAAAGATTTCACCCAAAACAAAATGGTCCACAAAAAAATTATGAAACCAGCCTTCTAGCAACTGTGCCTATCAAACATCTGAGAGTGAGTCAAGACATTTGAATGCTGAGCCCGGGGCCTGGCACACAGTTATTTACAGTTACTAATGGGAGATCTCTCTCTCTTTTTCTTTTTAATGTGGAAAAAAACAAAAAATCAGAAAACACCTGGCAGAATTAACCAGGAGATAGTATATTTCAAATCCAGAGTTTTCAAACTCTAGATTTCTAACCATAAAGGTATTCTGTTTCGCCTTGTACATATGTATCACAGACTACTGAGTGGCATTCCAGACCATATTCATTAAGCATTTCAGAGTCTTAAATGATACTATATCAGAGTACCCGCTAGGCAATGAAAGCCCATGTTAAAGCATATTAAATAATGTTAATAATTAACATCATTTAATCCTCACCAAAACCTTGCAGAGTAGGTATTATTTAAAATGGGTATTAGTTATTCCTTTTATAAAGTCCAAAAATTTTGCTTTAGGGAGGTATAGTGACTCATCTAGGTCATGTATCTAGAATATGTGCAGATGGCTTCAGCCGGATAACTCCAAATGTTAGATTCTTCTCACTACAGAACATTATCTTCTCTTCCCTCATAGTAATGTTCCTACTCTGAACTCCCATGGCATTTATTATTGCTCATTATCATTTAGCTGTGTTGATACTACATGTTCTATGTGCCATGTTATATTTCTTATCCTATAAATTTCCATTCTTATTTTTATTATGAGCTTATATGTCTTTTGTTTTTACTCTGTTTACATTTTTCTGACTTATCAAATTTAATGTTTAGCTTATTATTTATTGTTTTGGTATTTAATTGTTTAAAGCTATAAATTTCCCTCTAGCACTACTTTAGCTGCATCTCACAACTATTGATATACAGCAATTTGTTGTTCAAAACCAAATACTTTAAAATTTCATTTTACATATAAAAACAGTTGATTATTTAGGAGCCTATCTTCTTTTCTCCAAAGGGATTTTGACACTTATATCATTGATTAATAATTTAATTGCAATGTTACCAGATAACATGGAGTATATGATAACAGTTAAGAGTTTCTGAAGATTTCGTTTATGGTCTTGTACATGATCATTTCAAGAAGGTATCTGGATAGGCTACTTAGTCTGTATTCTGCATCAGACCATTATGGAGAAATAGAGAGTCTTCTTACAAGGATTGTTTCTATAACTCAGTTGAAAATTTCCCTATATCTGCTTTGATGGAAAGAGAGATGCAGCAAACAGGAAGAACGACATCTAAACTAGAGTTTATGTTTTTGCAATAACTGAATGCCAGTTCAGATATGTAACTGTTCAAATATGAAATAGAAAGTAACAAATATGTAACATTATTTCTTCATAAATTAAACCAACAGATGTTAAAGGTCTGATTGGAAGGCTCTGCTACAGTAGAATACCTCCTTTTAGAACACTAAATAAAAACAAACAAAAAGCAAACAACCAAACAGTGACCACTCCCAAGAGGTTTTGCTTAAAAAAGTTTATCTCTACTCTTTGGATTTGTTCCCTTCTCTGTGCAATAATAGGAATACGGACATTCGGCTCCAACTCTCTCACCAGCAGGTGGCATATGCCTCCCTGCAGGTGAGCACAAATAATCAGTAACCACAGTATCTGCCAGAGCCTTCTCTTCTTGCTGTGACTGATGGATTCAGATTTTTAAATTACTGTGGGTTTCCTAAAGATATTTTCCCTCTGTTCTACTTAACGTCTTACTTGAGTCAAATAGAAATAAGATAAAATAATAATGGCATTCTTTCTTCAATGTATCATGTTTCCCCAAACTCTAGTCCATGTAACAAAATTTGTATTGGATCAAGTTAATTTTAAATTCTAAAGAAGTGATTAAATCTGTGATGAAATAATGTAAACTGACAAATTAACTGGTAGAAAATTTGAGTAAAAAATTTTTGTAGGGTGTTTAGAGTAGAAGAGAGATTTTTAAATACGATAGCCAAGGACCTAAGAAAGAGTTAATGGATGGACTTCAAGGGACCCACGAAACCTATACAATTATGTACAAAACACTGTTTTGAGGAGTATTTTCTCTAAGGAGAGATATGGCTTTTTTAAATGAAATTCTCCAGAGAATATAAACTAAAACAACAACAACAACAAAACAAACAAAAAAATCTGATGTAGTAGTATACATATTTTCTTTACATTACTGGTAATCCTTACATAAACATAAATAGCAGGCACTTTCTACTCTTTCCTCTTGTACATTTCTTGTTCCTCCCTAAAATATATTTTTTAAATCTTTCACTAAATTATTTTAGAACCACGTTAACTTAAGAAGCATGAAGTATTTAACATTTTTTCAACCTTGTGTAGATATCATTGATGCCTCATGTAACAAATACGTAGTCTAACTTTTTAGACTAATGTTAAATTTAGCCATCTCTAAATTTCCAAGCACACAGCATTTAATTAAAGGTCTTTTCCCCATTTTATTTAAATAGTCTTCTTGTTTTTTGCTCTCTCACACTGAGTGAAAATCTTGACTAAAAATAAGATTTTAATAAACCACTGAGGACAAAAAAGACCCTCAATAAGGCACCTGGGTGGCTCAGTGGGTTAAGCCTCTGCCTTTGGCTCAGGTCATGATCTCAGGGGCCTGGGATCAAGGCTCGCATCGGGCTCTCTGCTCGGCAGTGATCTTGCTTCCCCCTCTCTCTCTGCCTGCCTCTCTGCCTGTCTGTGATCTCTCTGTCAAATAAATAAATAAAATATTTAAAAAAAGACCCTCAACAGAAAACCCCCAGAAAATACCATGTAAGAAAATTTACATTTAAAGTGGGAAAGAGCCAATCTAGTACTTAGGGAAGTAATTCAATGTACTCCTAAATGATACATTTTTTTTTTTTACTGTTATAGGAGACAGGTTCCTTGTAGGTTTAATCTAGATGTGGGAAAGAAATTCCAAGGTTCATATTCAAAGGGAAGAATGAAGAAGTCCTTGTTGTTGGCAAAACTGACAAATCCTCTCCCTGACCCCACATATCTCTCTCCCTCAGAGGAAGGCTTTAAGTCAACAAATCCTCTGGGTCAACTTACTTAATTGTAAGCAATCAAGGCTGGCTTCGATTAAGCAGAAAATTAACTAATTAATTGATCAATTGATTAATTGGATAGTGTGTAGCTCCCAGGATCACTGTGAGCCCAAAAGAATGGGTCTCAAAGGCAATGAAGTTAGAAATTGTGTCCATAAATCATATCTTACACTAGGTATAATTAAGTATACCATTACTTCTGCTGATGAATATTGGATGTTGCCCTTGCATTGTCTAGAACTAACATATGCTACTTGATACTACTCCTAGTCCCACCTGTTTCTGGAAAACTGACCGGCTTGCAGTACCAAAGCCCCAAACTGTCACCTTTGCTACCATTGTCACCATTTCTTCCACCCCTACTGTCATATCTTCACCATTGCTTCTGCCCCTTGCACTACAGCCACAACTAGTAAAAAGAGACAATTTTATTCCCTTTTAACTTGAACCTACTAAGCCAAAAAAAGGATCATTTCTTTAGGTGCAAGAGAGGCTGAGAAGATTAGTATCCAGTTTATTAGCATTTATATTGAGAAATGGGCTATGTCACCCACCCAAACTCACAAAGTGAAGATAATCCAAACATAGAAAGGAATAATGGCACGGAGCAGCGAAAAAATATCCAGTGAGGTTCTTCTCCTATTAGAACTTCTAAATATTTATTTGTATGGTATGCCTACGTGTGTGATTACATATAACACAGCATTACTATGCCTTGCACATCAAATACACACTCATTCCCTCCTGAAGACTTATTGATTACTACATCCCATTTCAAGATCTCCAGAAGATACACATTCCTTTTCTTATTCCTATAAAATCCTATCTCAATTATCTTTAAAAGTATGGACTAACATAAAATGCTATGAGAGAGGAAAAAAAAAAGAAGAAAGTAAATGAAAATTAATTTGTAGTGTGAATGTGCACACATGACCCTGGAAGAAAAGTAATGTGGGTAGATCCTACTTTGTATCTATAATGAGTTGTAAGGCTAGAGTTGGCACTCCTGACCTCCATATCACACTAATCATCTCATATATTCATTCCCCTTTCCTTCAGTCAGTGCCTAATCTGGGCTGAGTTCCTTGCCTACATTTTTGGCCTAAATCTTCATTTCTTAGAAACCATACCCTGGAAGCCCTACCTCTATAATATTGCTTTTTATTCCATTTAATGGACATGGATGTATCAAAGACCTCCAGGGTTCTATCTATATTCCTTTTTGTCCCCATTGTGTAGCAGCAAATCTATTTTGCTTTGAAACTCCAGCTAAATCACCCAAACCAACTGAGTATTTTTGCCTCTCATTAAGTGGCAATAGAAGCCTAAAATTGCCAGGCAGTGATCTCAGCTTCCAATTCAATGGAACTATAATAGTATTTCCAGGGAAAGCATTCTTCCCGGGGTATGGTCAAACCTATAAATGAGAGGAACATAGAGTTACATACATAAGAAGCAAATACTATGACTATGAGAAAATGCACCATTTGATGAATTCAAAGCATATAAGCCATCCTCTAGGAGAGCACAACAGCCTCAGCAAGAATCTAACCCCCAGCTAGCACTGTAACTGCATCTTCTACGGTCTTATAAGACAAACTGTTTCTCAATGTTAAGGTAAAGGATAAACCCAAGAAATCCCATGAAAATGAGCCCATTGTACCACAAGTATTTCGAATATTAACTCACTGAATATCCTCAAAAACCAAATAAGAAACATGGGTCCATCTGATAGTCATAGCATCTAATTCAACAGAAGGAACATTACTGTGTTGACTAGTTTAAAGCATTTCTGCCTTGAATGCTAATATATCCAAACCTTCATCACTGTCATTGAATATCATATTTCATCCTTCTGTCCAAGGAACTTATCTTACAGTAAATTAAATAATAAAGTAAAGGCCAGAGAAACAGGGACAAGAATGTGAATGGATTCTTAGGTTTAACAGTAACAGAATTCAACTGTTTGGATCTTGGGCCTCTGTTGTCCTAAATGTTATGAAAGCCTCAAGAAAATTAAATGGTAACCTTGAGAGAGGACGGGAAGAGAATGCAATACATTGATTGAATTTACCCTAAGTTTGCAAGATTAAGTTTCCACTACTGAGTAGAAGAGAGACCTGGGCAAAAATTTCAGTTATAGAAAACCTAAAGTTGTTTTGGGAACATGAGTTTTGTAGAATGAGAAATTTGTTGCTTCTTTGAATTAGTAGCTTAGAACGTGATACTTTCTAACACACGAAACTATCCCCATCATGCTCATTTATATATTTAATCAGTTGCAAACACCAAATTTAAATGATCAATAATTAAAAATCTCTCCCTATATGCAAGAATGTTACTTAACCCTCACTAGACTCTATTTATTTCTAGAAACAAAGGACCATGTTTTACTCACTTTTCTATTTATTCTTAGCACCTTTGACAGTACCCCTAGCACAGAATGAATACTCAAAAGCATTCAGTGAATGAATAAAATAAGGAAGAAACACATTAGCCGAATGATTCTGTTAGTTGTACAACAGCAACAGTAACGAATTGTTCCACCCACTCCATTATCTTACACACATACCTTTACTCAGTGAAAACCGTTGACTAGAATTAAGAACACTTCTAAAATTAAACAAAGTCAGTAGACTCCCTCCTCCCCCCACCCCAGTTCCTAAATCACTCATTTGATAATAAAACTGAAATTTAGGCCAGAAAACATAACCCAATAGGCCACTAGGTAGAAAAAGCTAGTGTCACAAGTCCAGTGTTTTGAAATGATAGCCAGGTGACCCATAAATGCTGAATGAAGCCAGAGACTACCCACTTCATACCTTCCTTACAAAATGAAATGCCATTTCTCACTTCCTACTTTGATTTTTTTTGTATTCAGCAGTACTGTGCAACTATGCCTAAAATTAGATGGAAAGAATGAGTCTTATTCCAAGACTTGCTTCTATTGAAAGATGGTGACTTTAAAAAGTTTCATTCATTGTGCCCTTTTAAGTAGTTCCTACCAAGAAATTGCAGGAAATAACACAAGACATTCTCTTTATTTTGAAAGGCAGGAAATGTTAACACAGAGGGTTTATGTAGAGAATGTGCCTTTAAAAATATGTTTCCTACTATATTCCATGTTATGACACTTGCTCCAGAGGACCCATGCATTTGACTCAAGGAACCTTAAAAAATAAGGAGGGAATTGAACTAAACTTAATTTTTAAATCAAAAGAGATATTTTTACATGAACATGTGTTTCTATAGTAACGCACTAAACGGGACTTAGGGAGACATTGTGTAAGTGCCATAGTGGTAGCTATAGATGACAAGGTATCATCACAAATAATAGACTCAAAATACTGAGTTCTCACCTACCTTAAAATACAAAGGGCTTTTTCCCCCAGAGTCTGTAAGCAACCTACAATTCTCCAGAATAAGGAGACACAGAAGATTTAAGAATATGAGAAGTTGGTCTTTAAAGTATTGCATTGTTCTACGTTTCAATGGTATAATTGAACTCAAGTACCACAGGATGTAAATATCAATCACTCCCCCACAACCTCCTTCTTCATTTCCATTGGAAGTCATTAATTAACACATCTTGGAGATCTTTTATGACTCAGAATCTAAGGAGAGCCCTAAAAACTATTATTTGGTGGAAGGGCTAGGAAAATCCACCAGTTGTCATGGCAAGAAAGATTAGTAATCCATCCATTTATGGAAAAAAAACTTAAAAACTAAGTAATAAATGTAAGTCTCGCCATTAAAGCATTACAAATTTATGACAAGAATCAGCCTATCATATTAGAAAACTGTTACTTCTCTAATCACAAAATTGCCATTTCAAAAGTATTCCTAAGGTATTGTAGGTGAATTTAAATATGGGAGTATCTACATGAAACCCAAAATTCTAACATTTTTCTTCATAACAGGATCTTGAGAGAGAGATGAAAGAGGAGACCCATATTTAGGAGAGCTATTAAAATGGGAGATCCTCTGCTTAAAGCTTGTAGGAACTCTTTTAATATTATTTATCAGATTACCCTTTGGTGCACGTTCAATATTTATCTCTACTCTCATTTGGCTTGTATCATTTCTTTCATTTAAACTGCCTATGTCCTCAGGCTAAAATCTCATTATCCTCTTATCTCCCATCTCAAATGCAATCTCCTCCATATCTTCCCCTGTGGTCTTCTAAAGACTCAGACACAAGCACATTTTAGAAACATACTCTCAGCTCTTCAAACATTCTCCTTTTACACCTTACATAATAATTATCATGCTTCCTGTCTTGTATTTTAGTTATTTGGATAATGTCTTCAAGCCCTCTTTCAAATCAGGGGTTCTCAAACCTTACCACGTGGATTAAGAATCACCAGGGTAACTTGTAAAAGATTCAGATTGTTATTTCCACAAATTCTGAGTTCAAAGGTCCATGGTGGAGGCCTTGGAATCTGTCCTTTCAACATGTTCTCTATATTCTAAGTTTTATTCTCCTTGGTGCTCAAAAATGTTCCCTTTTCACCTATAGCCAAATCACTAGATCCCTCTTTAAAACATTTTGGCTATATGCAAGTGGATTAGAAAATTTCCCTAGGTTCTGCATTCTACCATTTATCATTTTGGCCATATTTGAATATCAATAAAATCAAACAGTCTGCAGCAACAAATAAACCCTCATATCTCCGTGACTTAACATGACAAAGTTTTATATTTTCTTCATATCATATACCTGTGCAAACCAGGTATCCCACCTCTAGAGTTTAGGCACACCATATGAAATATTACCTACAAGTTATTTTTAATATGGACTATGTATCACTTCTCTTATTTCACTGGTTAGAATGAATCATCTGACCCCAAACTTACTGCAAGAGAGATGAGGAAATATAGGATATTTTGCAAGCTTAAGAGCCTTTGCACAAATTATAATGTCAATTGCTTGGCTTTTAATAATATTCAACTCAAGATGTCCAAAGGAAGACTTACCAGCATGATGATAATTATGACAGCTATCATTCTTTGGGCACTTACTACATTTTTCTGGTAGTGCAATGAAAGACTAACTTAATTATTTTTTTTTTAAGTAGCCTCTACACCTAACATGGGACGTGAACTCACAACCCTGAGATCAAGAGACACACGCTCTACTGACTGAGGGAGGCTGGCACCCCAGGACTAACTTAATTCTTACAAAACCAATGAGGCGGGTTTTATTAGCTACAATTTTTGAAAGGCATTGAAATATCAGAAGGCATGATAATACAATTTGCCCTAAAACTGCTTGTAAGTTGTAGAGCCAGCTACCAAACAAAGCCTGTATCTCCAAAGCTTATTCTCTTAAAGCAATGCTTTATATTTCCTTGAAAACCACTTACTCAAAGTAATTTTTATGAGCCACAATTATTATTCCCTGTTGATTGCAGAATACAGTCCAAAATGTCTTAGCATTGCACATAAAGCCTATCCTGACTTATTTTTGTTAATCCTCTGGCCTACTCTATCATAATTGTACCTGTTTAAAAATTCTTTCAGCCATATTAACAATGCTCCTTTTCAAATTAGCCTGGATTTTTTTCTCACTTGGTCACTCTTCCTGCTATGCTTCTTATCTTACCTAGCTGACTCTCATCTATGTGCCACGTCCTACCTTAGATATTGCACTTATGCAAAAATGTGAAGATATTTTTAAAAAATTTATAAAAATTTAGGGAAAACCAACACTGTGAAAGAGAACCATTGAATTTGGTCAACAATACAACTAACATCTCAAGGAGAATAAATGAATGAGCAGAATACTACATTAAAACACATGGAGGGGAGAGGAGTCAAGATGGCAGAGGAGTAGCAGGCTGAGATGACATCAGGTTGCAGGAGTTCAGTTAGATAGTTATCAAACCATTCTGAACACCTACAAATCCAAAAGGAGATCAAAAGAGAAGAAGAGCAGCAATTCTAGAAACATAAAATTGATGACTTTCTGAAAGGTAGGACCTGTGGAGAAGTGAATCCGAAGACACAGGGAAATAGACAGTGGGGGGCCAGCTCCTGGCAAGCAGCAGAGCAATGGAGCACAAAATCAGAACTTTTAAAAGTCTGCTCCACTGAGGGACATCTCTCCAGAAGCTAAGTGGGGATGGCGCCCTCGCAGGGACAGTGTGGTCTCAGGACCCGTGGGGTCACTGAAAGATCCGGGGTAGCTGAATGTGGCAGAGCTCACAGGTATTAGAGCAGGGAAGCTGGCTACAGAGACAGAGCCGAGGAGTGAACTCTCAGCTCAGGGTTACCTTAAACTATGATCCGTGGCACAGTCATACCACTCCTCTTTGAGCAGGGACCCCACAAGTGGCAGATCTGGGGAGACTCACCTTCCTTCTCTGGAGGCAGGAATCTGCTGTGTTTGGAGACTCCAAACGGGACTGTGTACCAGAGACGGAAATGGTCAGTCACAGGCTGGGTGAGCTTGGAGCACAGCCAGAGGCCAGGGAGACAGGAGTGATTGAGCCCTTTTCTCTGAGGGTGCACTGAGGATTGGGGCCCCAAGCTCTCAGCTCCTCTGGGCCGGAGATTGGGAGGCCGCCATTTTCATTTCTGTTCTTCAGAGCTCTACAAAAGCATTCAGGGAACAAAAGCTCCCGAAAGCAAACCCGAGCAGATTACTTAGCCTGGCCCCTGGCAAGGGAAGTGCAATTCTGCCTCAGGCAAAGACTTTTGAGAATCACTGCAATAGGTCGCTCTCCCAGAAGATCAGCAAGACCAAGCTCACTGACAAGGAGAACAGTGGAATTCCAGAGAAGGGGAAAGCAAAGCATGGAATTCATGGCTTTCTCCCCATGATTCTTTAGTCTTGCAAAGTTAATTAAATTTTTTATTTTTATTTTTTTCTTATTGCAATTTTTTAAAACTTTTACTCTTTCATCTTTTAACATTTTTAACTAGTTTATCTTAACAATACCTTTTTAAAAAAATCTTCTTGAACCTTCATTATTATAGTCATATTTCATCCTTCATTGTATCTAACTTTATTTTTTGTATACATGTCGGGTTTTTTCTTCTAAAAAATTTTGGGATACAACTTCTTCTAATAGATCAAAATATACCCTAAATCTAGCACAGGGCTTTGTTCTAGTTTCCAGCCTGAGCAAAGTCTCTCCACTTTCTTTTTCTTTCTTTTCCCAACCAACTTATCTTATCAACTCTTTTTTTAGAATTTTTTAAAAATTTTCATCTTTACAGTCATATTCTATCCCTTCATCATGTTTACCCTTACTTTTGTGTATATATATATTTTTTCCTTTCTTTAAAATTTTGGGAGGTAGTTTCTTCTAAGAGATCAAAATACACCCAAAATCAAGTGGGTGGCTCTGTTCTATTCACCAGTCTGATATATATAAATAAAAAATATATATAATCTTGTTTTATTTGAACTTCTTTTTATCCCCTTTCTTCTCCCCATGATTTGGGGTCTCTTCTGATTTGGTTAATGCACCTTTTTCTGGCGTCTTTGCCACCCTTTTAGTATTTTATTCTCTCATTCATATATTCTTATCTGGATAAAATGACAAGGCGGAAAAACTCACCACAAAAAAAGAACAAGAGGCAGTACTGAAGGCTAGGGACCTAATCAATATAGACAGTGGTAATACGTCAGATCTAGAGTTCAGAATGACGATTCTCAAGATGCTAGCTGGGCTCGAAAAAGGCATGGAAGATATTAGAGAAACGTCTAGAGAAATAAAAGCCCTTTCTGGAGAAATAAAAGAACTAAAATCTATCCAAGCTGAAATCAAAAAAGCTATTAATGAGGTGCAATAAAAAATGGAGGCTCTTACTGCTAGGATAAATGAGGCAGAAGAGAGTATTAGTGATATAGAAGACCAAATGACAGAGAATAAAAAAGCTGAGCAACAGAGAGACAAACAACTACTGGACCATGAGGGAAGAATTCAAGAGATAAGTAATACCATAAGACAAAACAACATTAGAATAATTGGGATTCCAGAAGAAGACAAAAGAGAGAGGGGAGCAGAAGGTATATTGGAGCAAATTATTGTAGAGAATTTCCTAATATGGCAAAGGGAAAAAGCATCAAAATCCAGGAGGCACAGAGAACTCCCCTCAAAATCAATAAGAATAGGTCCACACCCCATCATCTAATACTAAAACTTACAGGTCTTAATGACAAGGAAAAAATCCTGAAAGCAATCCAGGACAAGAAGTCTGTAACATACAATGCTAAAAATATTAGATTGGCGGCAGACTTATCCACAGAGACCTGGCAGGCCAGAAAAAAACTGCCATGGTATATTCAGAGTACTAAATGAGAAAAACATGCAGCCAAGAATATACAGCTAGGTTATCATTGAAAATAGAAAGAGAGATAAAAAGCTTCCAGGACAAACAAAAACTAAAAGAATTTGTAAATACCAAATCAGCTCTATAGGAAATATTGAAAGGGGTCCTCTAAGCAAAGAGAGAGCCTAAAATTAGTAGACCAGAAAGGAACAGAGACAATATACAGTAACAGTCACCTTACAGGCAATACAACAGCACTAAATTCATATCTCTCAAGTTACCCTGAATATTAATGGGCTAAATGCCCCCAATCAAAAGACACAGGGTATCAGAATGGATTAAAAAAAACAAAACCCATCAATATGCTTTCTACAAGAAACTCACTTTAGACCCAAAGACACCTCCAGATTTAAAGTAAGGGGGTGGAAAACAATTTGCCATGCTAATGGACATCAAAAGAAAGCTGAGGTGGTAATTCTTCTATCAAATAAATTAGATTTTAAGCCAAAGACTATAATAAGAGATGAGGAAGGACACTATATCATACTCAAAGGGTCTGTCAAATAAGAAGATTTAACAGTTTTAAATATCTATGCCCTTAACATGGGAGCAGCCAACTATATAAACCAATTAATAACAAAATCAAAGAAACACATCAACAATAATACAATAATAGTAGGGGACTTTAACACCCCCCTCACTGAAATGGACAGATCATCAAGCAAAAGATCAAACAAGGACAACTGACAGAATGGGAGAAGATATTTGCAAAAGACATATCAGATAAAGGGCTACTATCCAAAACCTATAAAGAACTTATCAAACTCAACACCCAAAGGACAAATAATCCAATCAAGAAATGGACAGAGGACATGAACAGACATTTCTGCAAAGAAGACATCCAGATGGCCAACAGACACATGAAAAAGTGCTCCACATCACTCAGCATCAGGGAAATACAAATCAAAACAACAGTGAGATACCACCTCACACCAGTCAGAATGGCTAAAATTAACAAGTCAGGAAATGACAGATGCTGGTGAGGATGCAGAGAAAGTGGAACCCTCCTACACTGTTGATGGGAATGCAAGCTGGTGAAACCACTGTGGAAAACAGCATGGAGGTTCCTCAAAAAGCTGAAAATAGAGCTACCCTACAACCCAGCAATTGCACTACTGGGTATTTGCCCTAAAGATACAAATGTAGTGATCCGAAGGGGCACGTTCACCTGAATGTTTATAGAAGTAATGTCCACAATAGCCCAACTATGGAAAGAACCTAGATGTCCATCAACAGATGAATGGATAAAGAAGAGGTGGTATATATATACAACGGAATACTATGCAGCCATCAAAAGAAATGAAATCTTGCCATTGGCAATGACGTGGATGGAACTAGAGGGTATTATGCTGAGTGAAATAAGCCAGTCTGAGAAAGAAAATTATCGTATGATCTCCCTGATATGAGGAATTTGAGAGGCATTGTGGGGGGTTTGGGAGGGTAGGGAAGGAAAAAATGAAACAAGATGGGATCGGGAGGGAGACAAACCATAAGAGACTTTTGATCTCACAAAACAAACTGAGGGTTACGGGGTGGGGGGATGGTTGGGTTGTAGACATTGGAGAAGGTATGTGCTATGGTGAGTGCTATGAAGTGTATAAACCTGGTGATTCACAGATCTGTACCCCTGGGGCTAATAATACTTACATGTTAATAAAAAATTAGAAAATTACACAGACCTGTACCCCTGGGGATAAAAAAATATATTATATGTTTATAAAAAATAAAATTTAAAAAAAAGAAAAAAAATTAGAAAATTAATTTAAAAAAACACATGGAAATAAAAATAATGTTATAAAAGAAACAAAAAGCTATGACATCTATAAAACATTAAGGCACTTGTAGGAGAGAAAAATGTTGGAAATGAATTTTTAAAAATGACTGTTAAATATAAAAAAATATAAATATAGCTAAAGATTACAGTATTGAGCTGCAACAAAAAGGAATTCCCCAAAAATGCAGTTTAAATATAATTTCAATTTCATTATACCATTTAAAAAGTAATGATAATTTCCTTGTATGATCATCTATCTAGTCAATTCACACTCAACCATTGGCTTTTAGTGTTTTCTTTAGTTTATCAGATCATTAAACAAAGCAGGTATACTTTTTAGTTTAGTGTTTTGTTTTGTTTTGTTTTGTTTTGAGAGAGAGAGAATAAGAGAGAGTGAGCATGAGAGCGGAGAAGGTCAGAGGGAGAAGCAGAATCCCTGCTAAACAGGGAACCCTATATGGAACTCTATCCAGGATCATGACCTGAGCCAAACAAAGGCAGTCGCTTAACCAACTGAACCACCCAGGTGACCCCGTTTCAGAGTTTTGATAAGTCTCTTAGGTCTCCTGTATTGTATAGTTTTCTCCTCCATATTCTTCTTTTCTTCTTCTTTCTCCTTTTCTTTCTTTCTTTCTTTTTTTAGCGGGGGGTGTTGCTGTATTTTAAAGATTTGAGTGTCTGTTGTCCATAGAGTTTATCACAGTCTTTGTTTTGCAGAGAGCATTTCTGCTTTATCTATTAACATGTTCTTCTGTTTCCTGTATTTTTTAGATATTGGTAATTAGATCTAGTGGTTTAATTAGATTCAGTGTCATTTTTTCATGGCAAGAGTACGTGGTGACGTACGTGGTGACATATATTACTTCTACCAGGATGTCAGTAATGTCTACTTGTCCTTATGTAATGTTAGCAACCATTGATTCTGATTGCCAAGATGCATTTAATTAAGATGTCTCAAAATGGCAATGAATCTTTAGTTATCTGGAATGCTTCTGTAAAAGGAAACACGCCCTCATCAAATATTTGGTTATCCTGAGGTACAATTTATACAGGCATGAACACTATTTGATTTTTTCCTTTGTCAATTTTCCAAACAATGAGTTCCTTAGCAATCTTTAAAGTTAACAAGTGATTTTTTTAGTGTGATTTTTGAGCATATGGATTTAAACATATTCTTGTTTCAAACCATCACAGATACTACTTATATTGGTAACCTCTTTTTGTCATATTTAGCCTAGGAGGTTACTCAACTTGGCTTCTGAGTCCTTTTTAACAGGACTCTATTAGTCTGTTATAGCTTCATGCTTTATTGTAGAAAAAGATGTTTTAGGTTCATCTTATATACTTCCTTGTCCCAGAACTAAAATAAACATGATAAGAACTATCTAATATCCCTGGAAGTAAATTAACCAAATCTGAACAGTATAAAAGAAGCCTCAACTAGATAGATATATTTTACTTTTGCCAATAAAGTAAAACCAAACCTCTGAAATTATTCTATAAACTCATTGTAATCATGGTAAAATGCCAGCAAGGATTTGGAATTTTGAAGTTAAAAACAAAAAACAAAAAACCAGGAGATGTGCATGAATAGCCAAATCTCTGAAAAATTGTTCACAAAACATGTACTATTTATATTAGTGTTTTACATATAAAAAATACATACTTTTGATATGTACCAATAATATGTTAAAACATAAGAAAAGCTATGCTAATTAAAATCACAAAAAGTGCCACTGTGTTGCCAAAAGAATTGGTAAAAAGAAAAAAAGAAATTTTCAATGGAAAAATAGTTTATGATAAAATTGACAATTCAAAAGAAAAGAAAGATGGGGTACATGGGTAACTCAGTTTGTTAAGCATCTGCCTTTGTCTCAGGTCATGATCCCAGGGTCCTGGGGTGGAGGCCCTAGTAGGGCCCCTGCTCAGTGGGGAGTCTGCTTCTCCTTCTCCCTCTGCCCCTTTCTCCTTCTTGTGCTTTCTCTTTCTCTCAAATAAATAAATAAAATCTTTAAAGTAAAAAATTTTTAAAAAAGGACAGATGGCTAGTTTATCTAATAAATGTTAAGACAATAACAATCAAGTTGGGAAAAATCCTTACCTCACACCCTAGAAAAAAAATGTCAAATGGATTATGAATTAAAATATATAAAACAAGTCTATAATACTACTAGAAGAAAACATTAAGCAATTAAAGTACATATATACATTTTTCATAATCAAAGGCAAGCAATGGACTGAGAGAGAATATCTGAAATTAATGGAAAAAAATATATATCTATTGAAGAGTATCTACAAAAAAATTTTAATAGGCAAAGAATAAAGAGAAAAATTTGCAAAAGAAGTAGAAACAGTCCATAAACCTATAATGACATTAAAACTGACTAGGATTCAGAAAAATATGAGTTACTACTTTTTACATAAAATTGAATTAAATTAAGTGGATTGATAATAACTATTATTACCATGGATGTGGGGAAATGGGCCCTGAAATTCACTGCTGGTGAGAAAGTAATTTGTACAGCTTTTTGGAGGGCAATTTAGTAGTATTGAATACAATATTAAAGAAAACCATTGATCCAGTAATTCCACTTTTGGGAATTTATCCTATAGAAAAAGGCATTTGTCCTACCGAAATACATTCATATGCCAACAAAGTTACATGTTCAGGATGTGAACCACAATACTGTTTGTAATACAAATACTGGAAACAACTTAAATATCTCTCAGTAAGGGAACAGTTAAATTATAGGGCATCCATACTATTTATTAAAATAAAATGGTTAAAGAGAATAAGGAAATCTATACAAGCTTGCAGAGCTATGCTAATGATTATTAAGGGGGGAAAAGCAAGCCACAGGAAAATAATGTATAGAATGCTGCCATTTATGTATTTTAAAAAACATATATATACGCAAATATACATAAAGATGTCAACCCAGAGAAAAGTCTGAATAGATATATATTAAACTGTGAACAATAGACACTTTCAAAGAGAATGGTTTCTGGAAAAGTAGGATTTCTTCTTTAGCTCTTTACACTTACTGAGTTTATTTTTGTGTGTATTTTGTTGTTGTTGTTGGTGGTGGTGTGTGTGTGTGTGTGTGTGTGTGTGTGTGTGTTTATGAGGATATTCATCTATTTCTCCGGTAATTAGGAAAAAAAAAACTTGTTTTCTTTATGATAAAATTACTCTGAGATGAAGCTTTCAATTATTTTGCAGCTGCAATTAGGCCAAGACTGAAGGTAGAAGATATTTACTTTGTCATTTATAGTTAATCAGATAGAAATTATTTGGATGCACAAAACTGATCATTTAATGAAAATTAAAAAGTAAAAGAATAGAATATCAGTTTCATGTCTTCATCAGGGTCTGCATCTATATTTATTTACTCTCAAAAAATTTTGCATTCACATCAGATTCTTTAAGAGTCCAAGGAAAAGAAAGGATGTTTTTCCAGGGAAAAAAATACACAAGGGAATGGACACACACATACACACACACACACACACACACACGCACACACACACACACACACACACTCACATAGCTATTTCTTGCAAGGATGCGAATTTAATGATCTCCACTCCAGAAACTATTAGTTTGGAGATTAATGTGCCTTAGATGACAAGTCACTTAATCTCTTCTAATCTCCATTTCCTCATTAAAAAAAGAAAGAGGAGGAGGCAGAGAGGGGACGATAGAAGACAGGAACAGGGAGAAGAAGAGGAGGAAGAAAAAGGAAAATAATGGCTTTTTCCTTCAGGGATTATTTTTTTAAAAATTTATTTATTTATTTTCGAGGGAGTGAAAGCAAGCATGATCAGGGAGAGTGGCTGAGGGAAAGGACATCAAGCAGACTCCCCACTGAGCACAGAGCCTGACTAGATTTAGGGCTTGATCTCACCACCCTGAGTTCATGATCTGAGTCATAACCAAGGACAGACACTTAACATACTGAGCCATCCAGGTGCCCCAGGGATTATTTTTAAATTGGATGTTTTTTTATGAAGATTTTCAAATACATAAATGTATAAAGAATAGTTTAATAAAACCCCATGTACCCATTACCATAATATGTAATTATCTACTCAAAGCTAATCTTGTTTCATCTATACCTGACTTCCATCCTCTGGATTATTCTGAAGCAGATCCCAGACATTATATTACTCTACATACAAATACTTCAGCATGTAGCGCTAAAAGATAATAATTCCTGTTTAAAAATATAGTCATAAAAACAACATGCCACCAAGAAGTTAACCACAGCTTCTCATTATTATTAAACATTCAATCAGTACTCACATTTCCTCAATAGTTTTGTTTTTCACATTTTTTGATGTTTATTTGCTTGAATCACGATCAAAATTAACTCCATACATTGCAGTTTGTTAGTATATTATTAGATTTATTTTAACGTAGAGTCCCCTCCAACTCGCCTCCCCCCATCCTTACAACTTATTTATGGTAGAAACTTTTGTTTCTACCTTTTGTCTAATAAGAGTTTTCCAGTCTGAATTTTACTGATTACATCTATTGTGTCAATTAACATGCTCCTCTGTCCCCTGTATTTCTTGTTAATTGATTAGCCCCAAAGGCTTGACCAGACTCAGATTCAGTTGTTTGGAAAAACTACTATATACATGGTGTTGTATGCTGCTATCAAGTACATAGTTTCTAGTTGTCTGTCTTGTGATTTGGGTAGTCATTAATCTTAACTGCCTAGACTCTTATTAGAGATGTACAGTTTTGAAAAGAGCTTTTATGTTTTAAAATTTGCTCTCACAAGCTGACAGACTTGGTACTAGTCTCTCCAATTTACTGAGGAAACAGCTTTGGCTCAAATATGAGAAAAATAAACCAGGATGAACCCAAACAACTTCATCCAGCTTACTAAAGTGCTAGTTCAACCCATTCCTATTCTATTCCTCCATGTGCTTTTTTCTTTTTTAGAAAAAAAAAATGTTGCTTTCATTTAGATATGAGGAATTTAATGTCTCATCCCCAAACTAATCTCCTGGTGGGATGGTGGTAGGCGCAGTGGAAATGGGTAGAAAAAGATGCACAGGTCATTTCTATTGTGCATATATATATGTGTGTGTGTGTGTGTGTGTGTGTGTGTGTGTGTGTGTGTGTCTATTCTTATATCTCTCTTTATGCCATGTATATCAGCCACAACAATAAATTTAAGAGACAAAACAAAAGGAAGAAAAATATCCCACAAACGTGTCTATGTGGCTTTGATAAAAGACAGGGCAAAGTTATAGATTCTCTAAAGACCAGTAGCAAATATTTGGAGCATACTAATAAAAAATATATCACATTCTTTTCCAATCAAACCATGTTGGAATTATCACATAGAGAAAGACTTACTCAGATCTGCCATTCATTAGAACAGTGTGATGAGTGATTACTCTCTTTTGATCTTTGTTTTAAATTTTTGTTCATTTATTCAGTCATTTACTAAACAAACATGTGTTGAGTGTCTACTATTGTGGTAGACATTTTTCCAGGAAAATTAAGTACATAATATGCAAAATTAATCTAGAAAGTAAAACAATCAAATAACAACACAGATAAATCTTAGATTACAAGAAGTACCTGACATTATAACAATACAATAAGGGGACTTGACCTAAACAGGAGGAGCAGAGACTGATTTTCTGGATGAGAGAGAAACCACCTTTGAACAATTTTGGAGTAAATAGAAAATAAGGAAAAATGACTATCTCTTTTCAAAGGTTTGGTTCTGAAGGGGAGGAGAGAGTGGAGAAGTCTGAGTTGAGAGATGAGAGATGAGTTGACAAGGTAACATGGCAAGGACAGGAAGAAGTATGTTCCAGTGAGTGTGAAAATACTGGGTGAAAGTCTTAGATCAGCAAAGAGGAAACATGACTGTGGTTGGAATATTTTTATTTGATGAGGATGGAACATGAGATAATACTAGAGAGTTAGAGTATAACTGGATAAATAAGACATTATGTTGTCTGACTATATGTCCCAGGTTTTTTAGAGTATTGTAGATTTATGAGAGTTGTCCTAACATGTTTATTCGTAGTTACCCATTTTGCATTCAAAAGCGGCCTATTTTGGGGGCGCCTGGGTGGCTCAGTGGTTAAAGCCTCTGCCTTCGGCTCAGGTCATGATCTCAGGGTCCTGGGATCGAGTCCCGCATCGGGCTCTCTGCTCAGCAGGGAGCCTGCCTCCTCCTCCTCTCTCTCTGTGCCTGCCTCTCTGACTACTTGTGATCTCTACCTGTCAAATAAATTTTAAAAATCTTAAAAAATAATTTTTAAAAATTAAAAAAAAAAGTGGCCTATTTTGAACAACAAAATATATTTACCCCTAACTTTATAGGCCATCCTATAAAATGAATCCCAGGAACAAGTAAATACAAAATTTTAACCAAAGAAGCAGGATGATCAGGTTTAATGGTAAGAAGTGTCACTCTGGTTTCATCATTGAGACTGGGTTATACAGGTGCAATATTGTGGAGGACTAGTTACAAGTTCTGGAAGAGGTTAGGCAAGAGTTGAAAATGACTGACAAGGATGTTGACTTACACATAAAGTGGATCCATTCGAGAGATATTTAAATGGTGAGAGCTTGATTATATATATATATATATATATATATATATATATATATATGGAACGAGTATGAGAGATGAAGGAAAGGAGGTCTTAAGCATGATACCTAGGTTTTTCTATGATATGTGTTGGGTGATGGTACAAAGTTTTGGCATAAAACTAGAGAAGGTTGACAATGGGATCATTTAGACTTGCATTTTTGCCAGATTAGTGAAATGAACATGCTAAAGAACTATGGCATTACAGATATTATCATGACTGTCACTTATAAGGAACCATAAAATATAATCTGGATAAGGATGATAATAAACAAGAGAGAAGTCTGATGGATCAGGAATGAGCACAGGAACCAATGATCTGGAGGCCCTGATGATGCCATAGAAAGATCATAATTGAACAAACTGATCAAGGAAGCCATAATGACATGAACTCTCCATTGTAGAGCAGAAGTCTTGTCTTAACAATAACAAGGTAGTTGTGTACTCTTCTGCTTTCTCATTCTGATCTAAGGCTCCACCATTTCTCTCCTGGCCTGAAGTACCACTCCAGCTGTTCTCCTTGCTTCCCCTCATCATTTTTTATTATTTTTATCAGAGAATTGTCTATTTTCTGCACTTCAACCAGAGTGGTCCTTTTCAGATGCAAATCAGCTATCTCCTCTTATTCGAATTTCCAAAGGCTTTTTAGGATTAAATTTAAAAATTGTTTCCACCTAAGGCCATGTGTATCTGGCTTCTGGCTTCTGGTTACCTTTCCAAGTTCAGGTTCTGTCAGTCTTTTCCTCTGCTCCAGGAGTAAGCTTCTTGCTCTTTCTCAGACATAAGCAAGCTTGGCCTCGGGCACAATATTCTTGCAGTTTCATTACTTCCTTCTCAAGATGTCAGATCAACCCGTTAGGTCACTGAAATCTTTGCTTAAATGTCATCCCTCAGAGTCCTTTCCCAACTGCTCTCTCTGAAGTAGCATTCTCTGTCTTTTTTCATTCCACATTACTTAACTACCTGAAATTATATTATATAGTTATGTTATTACATTATTTTCAAGTCTTTTCCAGTGTAATGTAAACTCTTTAAAGGCAGTAAATTTTTAGTTCACTACTAATAAAAACTAGGAACTTGATAAATATCCACTATATATAATCAAGAGTAGGAATGAAGATTAGTAACTCAGAAGGCAGGTTTCAAATGGGTGACCACAGGCACATTGAGGTTCCCCAAATTGGACAAGGTTATCAGGTATGTGAAGAGTGACAGAAGTATATGAGTCAGCAATTCAGAAAGGAAGATTTTGATATCTACATGTGCTATTGGTTCAGCAGTTCGAGAGTCAAGCTAAATTTTGTTGACTCTCACACTTTGTATATTCCTCCTACAAGGGACTCAGGCTTTTGTTCAGAATTAGTAAGTATGAGTATATATTTATCTTGAGTATGATTTATTATACATCTTCAAATGGAATTCTTCATATAGAGTTCTTTAAATATTTTAAAGACATTTGCATAAAAAAGGAAGTGTTGGGGTACCTGGGTGGCTCAGTGGGTTAAACCTCTGCCTTCAGCTCAGGTCATGATCTCAGGGTCCTGGGATCGAGCCCTGCATTGGGCTCTCTGCTCAGCAGGGAGCCTGCTTCTCCCTCTCTCTCTCTGCCTGCCTCTCTGCCTACTTGTGATCTCTCTCTCTGTCAAATAAATAAAATCTTAAAAAAAAAAAAAAAGAAAGTGTTTCTCAAAAGGACTACTTGTCTCAAAACAAAAGTTGTAGGTATTTTCTGAATAGAATTTAAAAGCTTTTCAACATTATTGTCACTGAGGTTATCTTCTATTACATTCATACTTTGTGTGTTATATCAACATACAAAATTCTTCCCTTTCTTCTCTAAAAACATATTCACACTACCAACTTTTATTTCTTTTCTAAAATTAACATATAGTGTATTATATGTTTCAGAGGTAGAGTTCAGTGATTCATCAGTCTTATATAATACCCAGTGCTAATTAGATCACATGCCCTCCTTAATGTCCATGACCCAGTTACCTCATCCCTCCACACCCCGCCTCCAGCAATGTTCAATTTGTTTCCTATGATTAAGAATCTCTTATGCTTTGTCTCCCTTTCTCATTTCATCTATATATTTCCTTCCCTTCCCCCATGATCCTTTGTTTTCTCCTTAAATGCCACATATGAGTGAGATCATACGGTAATTGTTTTTCTCTGATTTACTTATTTTGGTTAGCATAATACCTTCTAACTCCATCCACATTGTTGCAAATGGCAAGGTTTCTTTCTTTCTTTTTTTTTTTTTTGTTTTTGTTTTTGGTGGCGGAGTAGTATTCCATTGTGTGTGTGTGTGTGTGTGTGTGTGTGTGTAACATATCTTCTTTATCCATTCATCTCTCCATACATCTGGGCTTTTTCCATAGTTTAGCTATTGTGTAAATTGCTCCTATAAACACTGGGGTGCATGTGCCCCTACAGATCACTATATTTGTATCTTTAGGGTAAATACCTAGTAGTGCAATTCCTGGACTATAGGGTAGCTCTATTTTCAACTTTTGGAGGACCCTCCATATTGTTTTCCAGAGTGGCTGCACCAGCTTGCATTTCCACCAACAGTAGAAGAGGGTTCCCCTTTCTCTGCATCCTCGCTAACATCTGTTGTTTCCCTACTCGTTCATTTTAGCCATTTTGACTGGTGTGAGGTGGTATCTCATTGAGGTTTTGATTTGATTTCCCCAATGCCAAGTGATGTTGAGCACTTTTTCATGTGTCTGCTGGCCGTTTGGATGTCTTCTTTGGAGAAATATCTATTCATGTCTTCTGCCCATTTCTTGATTGGATTACTTGGATTATATCTATTCACACAATATATATGTTGACTCTGATAAGTTCTTTATAGATTTGGGATACTAGCCCTTTATCTGATAAGACATTTGCAAATATTTTCTCCCATTCTGTTGGTTGTCTTTTTTTTTTTTTTAACTATTTCCTTTGCTGTGCAAAAGCTTTTTATCTTGATGAAGTACCAACAGTTCATTTTTGCTGTTGTCTCCCTGAGCCTTTGGAGACATGCCCAGCAAGAAGGAAATGATGCAGGGGAACCTGGGTGACTCAGTCCGTTAAGTGCGTCTGCCTTTGGCTCAGGTCATGATCCCAGAGTTCCGGGATCAAGACCACATTGGGCTTCCTGCACAGCAGGGAGTCTGCTTCTCCCTGTGTACCTCATCCTCTCGTGCTTTTTCTCTCTCTCACTCTTCTTGTCCTTCTCTCAAATAAATAAATAAAATCTTGAAAAAAACAAAACCTGAAAAATCTCAGTAATAATGTATCCCAATGTTTAGAGCAGCAATGTCCACAATAACCAAAATATGGAAAGAACCCAGATGTCCATTGACAGAGGAATGGATACAGAAGATGTGGTATATTTTAAAAGCATGACTTGACCCAGGAGATCAGGTGGTTCTCCTTTTCCTTCCTTTTTGTTTCATTATCAGACTCCTTCTCTTTGCTAGCCTCACTTTATGAATACTGAAATTACAATGGAGAAAACAACCTGATTCTCTTAGTGATCCTGGTAGAAATCTACCACAGTACATTTCGCTAGGTCTGTCAGGGACCCATGCAGAATCTTGATCCAATCACAACAGCCTGGAGATGTGATGCTCTTATTGGTTAGCCACACCCCAACTTTTCAATTCCTCTCCCCATTTCACTCACACTCCTGGAGTCTAGAAGAGCCAATGTATCAAAATACCTGGAACGAGAATGGAGAAATGGAGTAGAGGCTGTTGCTGAAGGAAAATAGCAGTACTATTATGAAAATGCAGGGACAAAAAGCACGGCCCATTAGAAAGCCTTCCAAACAAAATTTTCATCTAGCAATAATATTGTGCTCTGTTTATTAAAAAGAATATTTAGTATGTTCCCTTTGGATTCCTTACATTAAAAATTTGGGATTAAATTGAAGAAATTCTGTTGTTCAGTGAAAAAAAAGTTTTCATTAATTTGCTTTGTGATAGAAATGTATACAAAATTTAAACTTTTTTTTTTTAAAGATTTTATTCTTAAGTAATCTCTACATACAATGTGGGGCTCAAACTCATAATCCTGAGATCAAGAGTCACACACTCTACCAACTGAGCCAGCCAGGTGCACATACAAAATTTAAATTTTTGTTGTAATAGAATAAGTGAACTTTTGAGTGAAAGAATTAAATGCACTTTGACTCATTGGATCTGTTTTTTTCCCCTCTCTTCTGATGACTATTTAACTCAGGCAGACCAGGGCTCCTCTCATCCTGGATGCTTAGATGATTTACTCCTCAGCCACAGTTCCACTTTTCTGGGTCTTTGTTCATGCTGTCAGAATTTTGATAAACACTACTATTAAAGCTTTAATCTAATTAAGAAAGAACTTAAATATTTATATCATCAAGTTATACCACCCAAGGGCTCTATATTTCTCTTCATTTATTCAATCCATCCATATCTAGTAATAAGAATGTTTTGATTGTCATGCAGTTCTCTTTCTTAATTTAAATTAACTCCTAGAAGTTTTGTGATTAATTTATCCTTATTAATCACAAAACTTCTAGAAGTTTTAAGTTGTTCTTTAAGTAGGTGTTTCCAACAGGTTATTACTGATACAAAGGAGAATCGGTAATTCCTACACATAATATATTTTTCTAATCACTTTAATGGACTTCTAGCAATTATAATGTTTTTAGGGAATACTCTGGGATATTTTTGGAATATAATTGTGTGTTATGAAACTAATAATAACTTTACCACCATTTTGTATTATCTCTATTTTGTATCTTATTTTCTTACCTAGAGTTTCTAAAAACAATAGTGTCTGTCAGGGTTTGGTTACGAAAACACAACTAATTTGAGTAGAAAGAGATTTAGCACATCCATACCTGCCTATTAAAAGACAATTTTCCATTGTATTTCTGAGTATCTTGTATAAGATCTTGTTCTAGACTATCTTTCTAAGGATACTTGTAGCAAACAGCCTTGGAATCTGTACAGAGTGGATTTGTTTCCTGACCAGGATAATAAAGATATCTTCCCTTCAACAAAGATTGGACAAGTTGGCTAGCTGTCTTCTTGTAAGACTGATGATCTCCTAAATTCAGGATTTCTCTCCTGTAACACAAAGCTACTTTGTG
The DNA here is from genome assembly GCF_002288905.1 of Enhydra lutris kenyoni. NCBI lineage: Eukaryota > Metazoa > Chordata > Mammalia > Carnivora > Mustelidae > Enhydra > Enhydra lutris. The sequence continues at coordinate 1,489,763 of NW_019154168.1, read as the reverse complement.
TGCAGCATCTACCTGTGTGGCTCCACATCATTCCCATGGGGTGTTTAAAAGTGAAAATATGTGAACATGAAGCTTGTGCTGCCTGGGATGTCATGAGTAAGAAAGTTCTTTGTCTCTGACCCAGAAGTCTCATGTCTGCCAGCATTTATGAAATTTCAGCAGGAAAATTTGAGGTAAGCAGGGTAAGATTTCACACCTTTCACAGATACTGTTGTCTATTGGCTTCCCTGAGTATTCTTGCAGTTGCTGCAAGAGATTGTTTTTTCTTCCCTCCTTAAGAATTTCCTACGATTGTCTCCCATCATGTAATCTAACCAGAATCCTACAGGCAAAGGGAATGCAAATTCCCATAAGACACCATATCCTTCCATGGAGAATGGTCATTTTTTAAAGCACAATCAAAATCTCTTTTCATATTCTATAAACCAACTTCATGGGGTACCTGCATGGCTCAGGCGGTTAAGCTGCCAACTCTTGATTTCAGCTCAGGTCATGATCTCAGGGTCCCAGGATGGAGCTCCAGGTCAAACTCCGTGCTCAGCAAGGAGTCTGCTTCTCCCTCTCCCTGCCCCCCGACCCTGCTTGCTACCTCTCTCTCTCTCTCTAAAATAAATAAATAAATCTTTAAAATAAATAAACTTCAGAATTAAATGTGTAAAAAAATCACCAACACACTCTACATAAAATTGGGGGAGTGGAGAAGAAAATGTTAATATATATAAAAATATATATAAAACAAGAAAAAATATGCAGAGCTAATACAGTCCTTATTTCTGTAACCAGTTCTGAAGCCATTTGATATTCATTATTTTCTTCTTCTAATACCTATCACCTATCATTTGGTCATAACTTTGTTTCATTTATTTATCCAAATCTTAATTCCTGAAGGATCTAAACAAACTTTTAGTGTTCTTGACTGCATCAAGCTGATGTAGTAGTCTTCTCTTCTTCCATCACTGTATATGGAAATACTAAGAGGTGCCCTAGAGAATCTTCTGGGTTCCACACTTTTCCTGATCCCCCTGTGTAGCAACAGCCTTCTTTTTTCATTGATAATTGGAACCAGTCTCTTTATCCAGTACAAGTATGCTCCCTTCTTTTCCTAGACTCACTCAGAAACATACCTCTAAACAAATAGAGCTCAGACTTGAAGGTATTAGAAGGACCACCCTTAATCCTTAGATCCACATATTTTGGATATGGAAGAAAAAGCACCAGAAGTTGGATACTGGTTTAGGCTACCTAGTGAATATTTTGGGACAGCTTATCAATACCTCTATAGCTGGTTACTTAATCTGTAGTCTAAGTTCATTTTTAGTGTATCATTGCACAGTTCTGTCATGTCAGCTGTTTCTGTTGATAGCACATGTGGTAAGACTTGTTACTGTTATGGATATGAGCCTAAATGAAGAGCTTCACTTATTTTGCCATAAAGTGAGTTCTTTGGTCAGAAACAATGCTGTCATTATTGAATATCATGATGCTGAATAAAGCATTCACTAAGTCTTTAGATTATAATACTGCCCCGAATATTCTGTGTAGGGAAAACAAACCCATATTTTTAGTGTCTGGCCCAGTGACGTCAAACTGCTGCCTCTTCCATAATGCAAAGAAAGGTGATTAAACGATTCTGTAGGAAATGGTGCCATTTCAGATACTCAGTATTGGTCTTTGCTAATAATAAGTATGTTATTTAGCAAGTGCTGAGTTATCTATCCTAATTATGAATTCAGCAACTTGGCAAATAAGTCTAGGGAAAAGTCATAGATCTGGGTGTCTCCTTCTAAAGGAACCTGAGCCCAAACTTCATATCTCTTGGCCTCCATTTGTCCACACACTGACTAATGAAGCATGAAGCCATTTTCGGTCTTCTGGGATTCCTGTCAGTTCAGGGCCAGTGCTGTGTCACCCTTCTGCATTGCATCCATCTGAAATTCCTTCTGTATTACACAGTTGTGTAATACACTTTGATAAATGTGCACTTTGATAAATGCATTTATCAAAGTACAATTTGATAAATGACTATAATATTTTTGATGAAGGCTAAGAAGACTTTACTGTCACCGCTATTGAAAGGTGCTTCCTCAAATAGATTTGGCCTTCTAGTTATTCAGATAAAGTCATTGAATTCTGGGTTTTGCCAACAAAACTTATCTGTAGAAGTCTTGGTTGTGGGAATGTACATTATGTGGTCACAGTTATAATCAGGAAAGTTGATTTTCTGGCTGTTGTATTCAGGCACTGGTTTGTTAGAGGATATGATACTGTAGGTTCTAATGACCAATTCTGAGTATCATAGAACCCAAGCGGCAAGGAGGATGACATTTTAGCTAGAACAGTCCCGAAATATGGTTGAGTATTGTTTCTAGCTTCTTTGCTTCTCTACTTTATCAAGAGATTCTGTGGCCTACCCAATATCTCTTAAATAAATTCTTTCTCTCAGAAGTGGTTTGAACAAAACAAAAGTGAACAAAACAAAACTGATGGAACTCTTGTATAAAACACAGTAGGAAATTACAAGTATTTAGGAATATTTAGAGATTAGTCCATTTCTGAATGAGTTTTCCCCATAAGTACAGGAAAATTAGAAAGACAAAATGATCAAGACAGACTAGTTTTTCAGGTTAGGGGAAAACCAAAGATTTATTATCTCTGTTGACAAGTGCAATTGCTAAGTAAGTATCAAAATCAGCATCACCATGCCATCATTGGGGAGTGAGAGCTGAATGGAAGGAGCATATCTGAGTTTAAATCATGATCCCAAACACTTACTAGCTGTGAAACCTTTGAAAAGTTTTGTAAGCAATATTCCCATCTGTCAAGTGGGGATAATAATACTTGACTTGCAGAGTCATCAGGAAGAGTTAATGAGAAAATGGAAGTGCCCATGATAGTGTTTCATACACAATAGGTATTCTATAAATATGAATTTCTTCACTCTGTTTTCCTTTGCTTCCAAAAAAGATCGCAATCTTAAAACTTGACGTAGTTAGTGATGGTAAGGCTTTAATGAAAGGAATGATAAATACACACATTTTGTTCATTGCAATATGGTTTCTTTTGACTTTAAAAACCTAGAATTAATTCATCACATTATATAAAACAGAAGTATCTCCGGCTGGAAGCTGTTAATCCACTTATTGTATCAAGTCTGATTAATTAAGTCATATAGTTTCTAAAATGAGTAATGTGATCAGATTGTGGTAATCAACATATTCTAACTAAACTCAAAGACCAGAAACTTCAATACATGTTAAAAGAATAGTTCTAATTTTGTGAACTTAATTAAAGCCCAATATCACATCAATAACATGAATAAAGTACAGACATCCTCCACACAGTATCTTCCCAGCTAACATTTTTTTAAAATAATAGTTTAAGACTCATAAGAAGTTGTGAAAAAATAGTAGAGTTTCAACAACCTTTGGCCTACTTCCCCCACTAAAGATATCTTAAGTAGTCACAATAAGAGTCAAAACTAAGAAATTTATGTTGTAAATAGTAAATACTACTAACTCAACTATAAACCTTATTCATACTTCACTAGTTTCTTCATGCTTTTTGGTTTTTTTTTTTTAAGATTTTATTTATTTATTTGACAGAGATCACAAGTAGGCAGAAAGGCAGGCAGAGAAAGAGGGGGATGCAGGCTCCCTGCTGAGGACATAGCCTGATGCAGGCCTCCATCCCAATACCCCAAGATCATGACCTGAGCCAAAGGCAGAGGCTTAACCCACTGAGCCACCCAGGCACCCCCTTTTTGGTTTTGAATACCCAGATAAAAGAATGTAAATTGCTATCAATTTATGTTTTGGGGGGCAGTGTTTATATGAAAAAAGTATATTAATTTCCTCTAAATGCAATAAAAATATTTAAAAAGGGATGCATAAAGAAATTACATTCTGTATACAACTGGGTAAATTGGGTGGATCATCAGAATGATGTGCTTAACATTTTGTAAACCATACTAAGTAAATGTGCATTTAAATTCTCCTCCATCCACAACTTTCAAGTTCTTCCTCCACTTTACTGATAAGTAGGGTGTATTATAGGAAATGTCCTTGTTTTTAGTTGTTGCTTTATGTCTGCCTTATGTATAACAAATTTATTTATTACTGGTTTTTTTTCTGTGTTTATCATGATATTTCATGAAAATTCAACATCATACTGCTTAAAAAGCAAATGTTGTGTTTTTTTAAAAAATAATCACTGGTGATCAGGAAGCTATGTTTAAAGCACTGTAGATCCTAATATTATGGTATGCTATTTACTGGCTTTTAGGTTAATCTTAGAAATTTGTTGGGGGAATTTGAGATGTTGTATAATACACTGTAATTTCCCTCTTTTATTTATTTATTTATTTTTTAATTTTCCTCTTTTAAAATAATGGGTTATAGGCTCTTGGTTAATGTTCTCACACAAAACTTCTGATTTTTAGCCACAGACCACTGAGATTAAGTGAGAGATGTCAGTATATAGATTTAGTAACATAGAGATTGCCTGGAGCAGATAAATCAATAGAATGTGATCATTCAGTTATATCATGGGATGAACTGTTCCATCTAAGAATTTACAATATGACCAAAATAATGCCAAAAGATCAGTGGAGAATGGAAGGTACATTCAATAAAATGATGATGAGAAAAAACTGACAAACTGGAAACAAACATTTTAAAAACTTTACCTCATAAATTTTTGTTTTTCCTCATTCTTTTCCCTTCCCTGGAAATCCCACTGTTCCTGTTCTCTAACTTTCAGCAAATTACTCTGCTCTCAAAGAATGATCTCCCTGGCTCTCTTTCAGGACATACCTTGCTCACTACTATAGGAAACTGGTTGTCCTACATTTAACTGAATCTTTGCATCTTTTATTGGACAAGTCTTAGTTCTGCCCCACTGCTAACTGTGTCTAAGATGATGTACACAAATTACCTTTATTATTTCTGCAATAAGACACTGCTTTTATGGTTTATCCAAGCTTAAAGGCGGGAGCAAAGATTGTATTTGTGTTTGATGCTAAGACAAACATCAAGGGTCTGGGGAGGAAAAGATTTTATTTATAGATTATTCTGATCCTGTATTTGTCTATGACTAGTCGCCATTTAAGTCCAAAAGATTACATATGAATGTGGTTTTATAATTCTTTTTCAGTAATATTCTTTCTTCAAGAAAATTCTGATTAGGTTATCTTCCGTTATAACTCCAACTTAAAATTCATGCTTCAAAATTTGCAATCAAGGAATTTTACTCAGAACTTGGCAACTCCAGTATATGAATGTGCAATGATCTCATTTGATTATCCATCTTTTCAATAGAGATTAAGAAATTTTCATGTGTTATTATCATATTAATTCCATCTGCTCAGTATCACCTTTGTACTTTTCTTAGTATTGGTTATAAGAACCATTCGGAAGTTCCCTATTTACCAAGAAAATCTATGTGGGAGAAATCTGGCAACTTTGTGTGCATGTGTGTAGAATCTGATGAAAATAAATAACCTGTTACTCAAGAAACAATAAAAGCTTAAAATATTCTGGCTTCTAGATGTGTTTATTTCCCTTTATGAGAATTTGTCAAAGATCCTCTTCTAGCCATTTGTTTTTCCCAAATGAGGACCGTAGGAATACTTGGTGTTGACTTAATTATGAGTTTGGTCACATTGATCCATACTTAATATTTTGAACTGCACATTCCATAACGGCCATAATTCAGTCATTTGGCTCTTAGGACAGCCCACTGAAGAAGTTGTTGAACTCCATGCCAAAAAAGGGTTAAGAAGTATGGATGACAGCTTATCTTTCTATGGAGGGAAAAATATCTATTCACATGCCGGCTTTTCCTGCCTTGCCTCTTTCCTCCTCCACCAAGGCAGCTTAGGAAAGTCTGTCTCATCCCACTCAGCTACTCTTAAGCAGAATGGTAAGGGATACCAGCTGCTGAGCTTGTGCAATAGTCAATATGGGGAATGTGCAGGGGAAATTTAGAGGGCTGGGCAATGGGGAGAAGAGGAAAGGGGCAGCTGAGCAAAGCCCAGAACCACTCTTGCCTCATGCTGAGATTTTGGAGTTAAAGAGAGGGGAGAATTCAACAGGTTGTAACCCAGGTCAGCTGTGGGGAGTGACGAAATTAGTTTCTAAGGAAATACTATTGTGAATTAGACATTATACCTTTTAGGACCACCTGGATGGTTCAGTAGGTTAAACGTCTGACTTCAACTCAGGTCATGATCTTGGTGTCCTGGGATCAAGCCCTGCATCAGGCTTTGAGCTCAGCAGAGAGTCTGCGTCTCCTTCTCCCCTTGTTCATGCTCTCTCTCCTTCTATCTTTGTTTCTCTCTCAAATAAATACATAAAATCCTTTTTAAAAAAAGAAATTATACCTTTTAATAGTACTTAAAAACAGAAGTATTTTAGAATTTGTTTGGAACTGGGGAGACACTTCTTCAAAGAAGACATACAAATGGCTGACAGACACATGAAAAAGTATTCATCATCATTAGCCATCAGGGAAATTCAAGTCAAAACCACATTGAGATACCACCTTACACCAGTCAGAATGGCAAAAATCAACAAGGCAAGAAACAACAAATATTGGAGAAGTTACGGAGGAAGGGGAGCCATCTTACACTGTTTTTGGGAATGCAAGCTGGTGCAGCCACTTTGGAAAACAGTGTGGAGGTTCCTCAAAAAATTAAAAATTAAAAACCCAGCAATTGCACTACTGGATATTTACTCCAAAGATACATATAGTAGAAAAAAAGGGCCATATGCACCCCAATGTTCATAGCAGCAATGTCCACAACAGCCAAAACGTGGAAAGAGCCAAGATGACCTTCAACAGACAAATGGATAAAGAAGATGTGGTCCATATACACAATGGAATATTATGCAGCCATCAGAAAGGATGAATATCCAACTTTTGCATCAGCTTGGATGGGACTGGAGATTATTCTGAATGAAATAAGTCAAACAGAGAAAGTCAATTATCATATGCTTTCACTTATTGTGGAGCATAAGGAATAGCATGGAGGACAACATTAGAAGGGAAAAATGAAGGGGGAGAAATTGGAGTGGGAGATGAACCGTGACAGACTATGGACTCTGGGAAACAAATGGAGAGTTTTAGAAGGGAGGGCAGTGGGGAAATGGGTGAGCCTGGTCATGGGTATCAAGGAGGGCACGGATTGCATGGAGCACTGGGTGTTATATGCAAATAATGAATCATGGCACACTACATCAAAAACTGTAGTGCACTGATTTTGTGTAGTTGTACTGTAGACATACTGTATGGTGATTAATGTAACACAATTTAAAAAAAAAGAACTGGTCAGTGGATTAGATTTATAGATTAGTAGGTTACAACTCAATTTGCAAAAGGATACTTGATTTCTTTGATTCTAACAATCTTAGGCTGCTTTTACAGGAGTACAGGGCAGCTTTCTCCTCTCTGGCCCTCTGCCCTATAATTTCTAGTTGCCTTCGCCTCCTGCTCCACACTGGGTCTCTTGACTGTAGAGTAAGCTGGGCTGTGCCTCAGTTCCCTCTGAGCCATGGCCTGGCAACTCTGGCCTGGCAGGAAGCTGGAGCACTCCTGTCTCACTCCTTTGTTTCCCATCTCTCAGGGATCAGCGTCCTGTACTGTTTTGTGTCTACTATCTGAATGCCATTGTTTCACATATTTTGACTTTCTTTTCTTCAGTTATTCAAGAGCAGGGGGGTGGAGGAGTAAATTCAGTGGTCCTGCATGTCCAAGAATATCCAATCTTCTTTTTTATTTACCTTTAGTAGAGAGGAATGCCTTCAATGCTATTTTAATCTTTACAGTGTAAAGATTTAATTGGGACACCTGGGTGGCTCAGTTGGTTAAGAGTCTGCCTTTGGCTCAGGTCATGATCTCCAGGTCCTGGGATCAAGTCCCACATCGGGCTCCTTGCTCAGCAGGGAGTCTGCCCCTCTCTGCCTGCTGCTCCCCCTGCTTGTGCTTTCTCTCTCTCTCTCTGGCAAACAAATAAATTAAATATTTAAAAAATAATAAAATAAAATAAAATAAAATTTAAAGATTTTTAAAATTACCTCCTTCGAGGCAACATTTACGAGGATCAAATGACAGACTCGTTGCTTCATTCATAGGCTTGCTCTATGCTGTGATGCTTCTTCATCAGGGTGCCACTTTGAGCATAGCAAGAGGGCACCTTTGGGTAAATCCCTAAATTCTATTTTGTCATACTTGCCTTTGTACTCTGGTTGTTTTTTTTTTTTAAGATTTTACTTATTTATTTGACAGACAGAGATCACAAGTAGGCAGAGAGGCAGGCAGAGAGAGAGGGAGGAAGCAGGCTCCCTGCTGAGCAGAGAGTCCAATGCATGACTCGATCTCAGGACCCTGGGATTATGACCTGGGCCGAAGGCAGAGGCTTTAACCCACTGAGCCACCCAGGTGCCCCTGTACTATGTTTTCAATGGTCATACCCACATTATCTTTCTTAAAGAATCCACAAGTTGAAAGTACACAATATTTATTCAGCCACCCAAGACCTATCACTGAATATCTGCATTTGTGTGTTTCTGTGTGGGAGGGGAAGAGATGTATGTGCCTATCTCTACACCCCCACATACACACAAAGACACACACATACTTCTACATCCTAGAACCATGAGCAAAACATGCACTATTTTGTGATGTTTGTCCAGCTACAGTAATTTCTTTGCCTATCTTCATTTGTGGGATGTTGGTTCTGTGCACATCTTGGTTCTTGATGATCTTTCATCATGCTCAGCATCACAGTGAGTTTTGCAGCCAAGGAGTTTAACTCATCAACTCTTAAGTCAGTTAGTGTTTTTCCCATTTCATTGTAAATAATGTATAACTTTCTTTTCATCTGACTTAAAACCATTTTGCTGAGTCATCCTGAACTCCCTCATTTCCTTGTTCTTCCTTACGTCAAGACTCCTTCCTTCTTCGTAGAAAGATTTCCAAAATTTTCTACTTCAAAAGTGTTTTCTGTCTTCCTGTGTCCCCTCCAAATTCCTTCCTTAGGTGTCATAAAATCGCTTAATTTCTTCATGTGAAACCTTCTGAAATTCTTCTGATGTACAAGATCTTTTACCATCCAGAGAAGTCACTTATTTTAACATGAGTTCCCACAAATGCCATTATGTTTACCCAAAAAATGTGATCTGTACTATCCTGCTATACAAGATAAGCATCCTTCTGCCTGTAAGTCTGTAAATCGCCTGCAAATCCATCTATAAAATGTCTGAGGATGTGGGATGTGCTACTGACATTATTACGTCTGCCTGGCTCTGAACACTTTACTACCAGATATAAGAAAGCACTTAAAGAGTAAAACAGTAAAGGCCTTGATGATAACAACCCATTCACAGTTGGGTTTTCTCTTGTACATAATTAACATCTCAAGAAATGATCTATTTTAACACATACAGAATTCTCTCAGAAGGAAAAAAAAAAGACAGATGGAATGGGGAACGCGAATGGAAAAATGTGATGGTACAATGAACACCCTAGCATGCATTTTACATAATTTACACAAATCTGTTCCAATCTGTGAGCCAGAATAAAAATAGCACAATTTGTCAAATAAAAGTTAAAACTTTGTTGAAAATTATAAGCCTTGATTTATACATCACATTGTTAGATTGGCCATTATTAAGCATACCATAAGGGCAGCAATCTAAGTATAAACATGCCCTCTTTCACAGCTGCACAATTGTCTTAATTGGCACTAATTTCCCTCCAATTGCAGTATCATTTGTTTTCCTTGGTTTGGAAAAGCAGGGTGAGTTCACTTTCTGTATCAATACACCAAGGAAAATAAGCAGAGTGCCTTGTTTTGCTTGCAAATAAGGGAAATTGATTCATAATCAATATGTGAAATACATTTTGTGATACAGCCTCCATCTTGCTCACTTCGTAACATACACTAAAGCTGGGAGAAGACCTAGGTAATATTATTTTGATATATACTTTGTTTGAATTCATATTTTCTGTGGGTTAAGAATAGGCAGTAAGTAGCTTTCAGAAATATTTGAAAATAAATTAATCCCACGTTTCCTGTGTGTGGTTAAGCTCAACACCCATAATATCTCCATGGAACTTTGTTTTTGTTGAACATTGTCCACTTCTATTAAAATAAATATACTGGTATTATATACCATGTAGAACCCAAAAACCAAACAAACCATATAGGCTTTAATTGATGGATGCTGCATGGAGGCTTTTGTGACTTAGTCCTAAGTGATCTCAGGTTTTAAAAAATTCAGGGAGATTGGTTTAAGAAACTGTCAGAACAGCTCACTTTTTAAAGATGATATTCAACTGATTCATCTCAATATGTTTTAAAATCATTTTCTTTATAAAGTCACATTTGCTTTGGAAAGTGCAACGTGAGGGAACTTTGATAATTCTCAAAGAGCTAAGAATTCAGTGGAGTCATTTGAAAGATCCTTACAGCAGAAGAGGTTCATTCAAGAAGACAGTCATGATGCGACGTTTTGATGGGATATGGCATACAGCCACGTAGTATGGTTTGTCTCTCTTGAAGAGAAACATCTATTTTATATAGTTCTTTAAAAGGTCCTCCTGGAAATTTCAGACATCTCTGGGGGTCAGTTTATAGGATAAGATGTTCTTTAACATGGAGAAATATTTCCTTTTCCTTTGGTCATCAGAACACAGTTTTACAAAATCCCCCCGTTTCTCCTCATCTGCAGGAGTCCCCTGAAAGGGGCGTTGAGAAACTTTATTCTGTCCCAGGGTTATCTGGACCTGTCTCAGTCCCAGCATTGGGGCCTTCAAAGAGTTTGGCAAGATGCTCTTTTCCAGTGGCCTGGTCCAGGCTTCTTAAAGAGAATGTAAATGTACTAGACTAGAGACCTGAGATATGTCTTCCCCCTCATGTCTCTAGCCATTAGCACAATTCTTGTCATAACAGCTCTCAGAAATAAATAAGTCTATTTATCCCATGCTGACAATTCTAGGAGTCATAAACTGTGAGTATCATTAAGCATACGCATAACATACTTATTATATCTCTGTTATCCTGGGTCAAACATAAATTTAATACTGAAATAATCTGGATTCCAATACAAGTTTCATTAGAATAGTGTAAACAGCTGGAAGCTCTTGACATTAAAAAGATAATTATATTTCCATAATTGTCTTACACTGTGTACAAGCTTAAGATAACCAGCCACTTTGTTACCAGTGCCATATTGGTGTCACAGCAACTTTGGAGGAAGTTATAATGAATGGGAAACTGAAATGGTGATGACCTGAAGAGATAATTTAACAGTGACTACAGTGACTCCTGCTGGGAAGTTTATGCCAAATTTCTGGCAAATATGTGAATTCTTGTAAACGCCATATGTTTTTCATAAAATAAAATTATTTTTAATAGTTTTTTAAAGACTTCAAAAAAAATTTTTTTTAATTTCAAGTAAGCTTCATACCCAATGTGGGGCTTGAACTCATGACCCCAGGACTGAGAGTTGCATGGTCCCCTGACTGAGCCAGCCAGGCATCCCTAAACTTTATTATTTTACAATAATTTTACAGAAAAGCAAGTCTTTACAGAAAAGTCTCAGTGATAGTGCAAGAGAGTTACCATATTCTTTGCATCCAGTTTCTCCTATTCTTAGCATTTTTTATTACCATGGTGCATTTGTCATAATTAATGAACCAATATTAATACATTGTTATTAACTAAAATAAAATGCTCTATCAGGTTTTGTTAAATTTCCCCTAACAAGCTTTTCTTTTTTCTTCATTTAAAAAATTTTTTTATTTAAATTCAATTTAATTAACATATACTGTAATATTTGTTTTACAGGTAGAATTCAATGATTCATCAGTTGCATATAACACCCAGTGTTCATTACTTCAGGTGCCCTCCTTAATACCCACCACTCAGTTACCCCATCTTCCCACCAACCTACCCTCCAGCAACCCTCAGTTTGTTCCCTATAGTTAGGAGCCTCTTATGGTTTGCCTCCTTCTCTGTTTTTGTCTTATTTTATTTTTTCCTTCCCTTCCCCTATGTTCACCTGTTTTGTTTCCTAAATTCCAGATATGAGTGAAATCTATGGTATTTGTCTTTTTCTGACTGACTTATTTCACTTAGCATAATGCCCTCTAGCTCCACTTACATCGTAAATGGCAAGATTTCATTCTTTTTGATGGCTGAGTAATATTCCATTATAAATATCTTCTTTATCTACCCATCTGTTGATGGACATCTGGGTTCTTTCTATACTTTGGCAATTGTGGACATTGCTGCTATAAACACTGGGGGTGCATGTGCCCCTGAATCACTATGTTTGTTTCCCTCAGATAAATACCTAGTAGTGTAATTGCTGAGTCATAGGATAGCTCTATTTTCAACTTTTTGAGGAACCTCCAAACTGTTTTCCATATACATATATATATAATTATAAATATATAAGTATATTATGTATAAAACTATGAATACATATAATATGTGTATTATATATAATACTATACTATAATATTTATATCTATATATATACTATAATAATACTATAATGGAATATTACACAGCCATCAAAAAGAACAATATGGCTAGAGCTAGAGTGTGCAATGCTAAGTGAAATAAGTCAATCAGAGAAAGACAAATATCATGATTTCACTCGTATATGGAATTTAAGAAACAAAACAGATGAACACGGGAAGAAAGAAGAGAGAAGCAAACCATAGGACAGGCTCTTAACTACAGAGAACAAACAAAGTTGATGGAGGGAGGTGGGTAGGGATGGGCTAAATGGCTGATAGGGATTAAGCAGAGCACTTATGATGAGTATCACTAAATCCTATACTGGAAGCTAATATTACATTGTATGTTAACTAACTACAATTTAAATTTAAAAATTGATACATACACACCGGTTGCACCAGTTTGCATTCCCAACAACAGTGGAATAGGGCTCCCCTTTCTCTGCATCTTTACCAACATCTGTTGTTTCCTGACTTGATAATTTTAGCCATTCTGACTGGTGTGCAGTGGTATCTCATTGTGGTTTTGATTAATGCCGAGTGATGTTGAACCTTTTTTCATGTGTCTGTTGGTCATTTGGATGTCTTTAGAGAAATGTCTGTTCATGTCTCTGCCCCTTTCATGATTGGATTTTTTGTATTTGGGTGTTGAGTTTGATAAGTTCTTTATAAATTTTTGGATACTTATCTGATAAGACATTTGTAAATATCTTCTCCCATTCTGTTGGCTGTCTTTTGGTTTTGTTGACTGTTTCTCTTGCTGCACAAAAGCTTTTTATCTTGATGAAGTCCCAATAGTTCATTTGTGCTTTTGTTTCCCTTCCCTTTTGTTTCCCTCTGGGATATTCCCAGCAAGAAGTTGTTGTGCCCAAGGTCACAGAGGATGTGTTCTCCTCTAGGATTTTGATGTATTCCTTTCTCACATTTAGGGCTATCATCCATTTTCAGTTTATTTTTGTGTATAATGTAAGGAAATGGTCCAGTTTCATCCTTCTGTATGTGGCTGTCCAATTTTCCCAACACCATTTGTTGAAGAGACTGTCTTTTTCCATTGGACATCCTTTCCCGCTTTGTCAAAGATTAGTTGACCATACAGCTGAGGGTCCATTTCTGGGCTCTCTATTTTGTTCCAGTGATCTAAGTGTCTGTTTTTGTGCCAGTACCATAGTGTCTTGATGATGACAGCTTTGTAATAGAACTTGAAGTCTGGCATTGTGATGCCACCAGCTTTGGTTTTCTTTTCTGTTTGAACATATCACATTACATTTATCTTTATTGTTTCTGTAAGGTCCTCTGGACTGTGATAATTTCTCACACTTTTCTTAATTTTAATGATCTTGACAGTTTTGAAGAGTACTGGTCAGGTATTTTGTAGAATATCAATTTGGGTTTGTCTGATGTTTTCCTCAGAGTTAGACTGGGATTACAGGTTTCCAGGAGGAAGATCACAAAGGGTAAAGTGTCATTTTCAACACAACATACCTGAAGAATATACAACATCACTTATCACTAATGACGTTAACCTTGATCACCTGGTTGAGGTGATCTGTCAGGTCTCTTCTCTATACTTCGTGTTTTTTGTTTTTTTTTTTAACTTTCCCCCTTTTTCTTAATATATTCTGGAAGGAAGTCACTAGGCAGAGTCTACAGTTGAAAGGGAAGTTCTTCATAAACTGCCTCGAATTCTCTCTGAAAGATTCAGTCATTCTTTTGTATCAGTGTAGACCCATAGATATTTATTTTATACTTAAGGTTAAAATCCAATACCGTGTTACTAATTTTATTGCTCATATTGTTACAGGCTTGGACTTTGGAAGCTTCTTTAAGTTGGCACCAAGTCCCTTTGACATACTGTCGTCTTTTTTTTTTTCTTTTTTCAGAACTTCCTTACTTACTGGCACCACATAATGCTCCAGATTCATCTTGTATATTTCCTGTCGCAGCCCTACAAACAGTCATTTCTCCAAGGATGCCTGGTTCCATTTATTGAGGGATGGTATTAAAAACCAAGATTTGAATCTTGGCCATATATATTCAGACTGAAGGACATCTTGGTTGCTTCTAGTTTTGGTGATGATAATAAAACCATTATAAACATTTGCATGCAGGTTTTTATTGGATAGAAATTCAACTCAGTTGAGTAAATAACTGGGGGCATAATTGCTGGGTCATATAGGAAGTCTACATTTTAGCTTTATTAGAAACTACTAAACTAGCTTTCAAAGTGACTTTACCATTTTGAATTCCTGAATTATAGTTCTTGTTGCTCTGCATCCTCATCAGTACTTGGTTTCACCAGTTTTTAGAAGATTTTAGCCTTTCTGATAGGTATGTAGTGACTTGTTGTATGGATTTGTTTTTTACTCAGTCTTAAGAGTAAACAAAGAAAGCATCCAAATACAGATTTTAGACATCACCAAATCAGTGCCTGTAGTTTCTTTTTAAATCATACATTTAAAAAACCCAAATGCATATACACAATACATCCGTGACCAGTATTTACTTGATGCTGGCCATATGAAGTTAATTTCAAGAAATTTCTCTCACTGCCAAATTCCCAAACCCTTCTCTCTCCAACAATTCTTCCAGTTCAATGGGAACTCTGACCTATTGACCCTATCCATGTTTTTTTCTGTACCTCACATCTTGCATGTCCTCATTTCTTTCCTTATCAAGCTCAGATTCCATGATCCATCATTATATCATTATAATCATTCTCTATCATTCTTTATTTCTTTGTCCTCTCTCACTCCTTTTTTATTCCCTTGGCAAAATTCCCACTTCAGTTAAATTCTACTCTCCTACCAGTTCCTATCTGCACGCAAGCAGCTAGATTTTAATAGAGAATTCACAAACCACACTGACTGGTCTAACTTTACATGAGATCTTCGCACTCAGCAGCAATCCTGTTATACCTCCTTCATAAATTTACCTTTCCACTCCCTCCCACCTTCTCTCTTCTCAAATTTTCAACACCTTTTTTCCTATTCTGTTCTCAGCGGATGGCATTGCCTCTTACTTAAGAAAACTGAAGCCATTAAAAAATAACTTCCATATATTTCCACCACCGAATCCACAAATCAGCCCTTATCTCCACCAATACACATGCTGTCTTTCATCCTATGGAAATGAATGTACTCTCTGTGTCCTATCCAATGCCAAATCATCCATTGGTCACTAGATTCCAGTCCTGAAGTCTTTCCCTCTCTTATCCGTGTTATCGATTTTTATCTATCGTATCATTTCTCTCATCATCCATGCTAGAAACAACTCTGTACCCACATTACCTCCAGCCACTGCCTGATATTTGCTGCCCCTTACAACTATGCACATATGAAAATCTGTCTATACTTAATCCTCCTTCCCCTTCTCTCTTAGGCTAACTCTAGCCCACAGAATCCCCTCTTGTCATATTTACCACCAATATCCACTTTGACCAACCCAATAGTTGTTACTCAGTGCCCATTTACTTTTCTCAGTGCCCATTTACTTGACCTCAATACCCTAGTCACTACTGAGTAATAACCTTGATGAAGTAGATAGTTATTCCACTGCTTTGAAAAGCTGAATAAACAGTTTCTTGAAATTACCTTCCACCAGTAAATCTGTGCTCAGAGATTCCTTCAGGTCACAAAAAACAAAAATTGTACTATATTATTTTACCCCAAGAAAAACTTCAAGTGGGACGCCTGGGTGGCTCAGTTGGTTAAGCAGCTGCCTTCGGCTCAGGTCATGATCCCAGCGTCCTGGGATCGAGTCCCACATCGGGCTCCTTGCTCGTCAGGGAACCTGCTTCTCCCTCTGCCTCTGACTGCCATTCTGTCTGCCTGTGCTTGCTCTCTCTCCCTCTCTCTCTCTGACAAATAAATAAATAAATAAAATCTTTAAAAAAAAAAAAAAAAGAAAAACTTCAAGTAATCGAAAATACAAATCAAATATATGTTCCCAAATTAAAAAGAAGGCAAAATTTTCACCTGAAAAGTTAGAGTTTACAAAAATTTACCTTTTGCTAAAAACCTAGTTTCATTGGTTCACAAGGCTTCTGCTCAACTAGAAACTCCACAATGGGTCTGTCAAAGGCTTGCTTTGAGGACCAGAAAACATAATCTTACTCTATCAACTCATCAATCCAACATATGTAAACCTTTATAAAGTGGAAGGAGTTTTATCTAGTAGTTTGTCTAGCTTCTATAAGAGATACTGTCAGAGAATTTGAGTAATACAGAAAACATACAAGATTGAAATATTTCAATTATATTGCTATTTAATTACATTAACTTATTAATGTAATTAAACTACTAATTTAAACTACAATTAATTTAAACTACAATTTCCATATTATTTATAATTGTTGTTTAGGTTAGGTTGTTATTTCTCAAATTTTTTTAATACTTATATAAAATGGTTAGCTCCTGGAAAAGGGATGCAAATATCTATAAAGTGATTTTGTGTAACAGATGAGAAGGGAATTAAATTAGCAAAAGTAAATCAATGTAAAATTTAGTTATAATTGCAGTCATCAGAATTATCTTATGATGTTATAGAGATAATTAAATGTTATCAAGTGTTAAGCAATAATGTGAACATATTTACATGTAATAATGTAATATTCAAAAAGTAGGATAAATTACAGTTATTAAATGATTTGCAGACTCTAACAATATATGTTTATGGAGTCCTCCAATTAAACAACTTACTTTATTCAAAAGAGATCTTTGTATCCTACAGAATTTTATTGTGCTCTTCTCTTTTTTTTCTCTTATTCAATATCAGCCATACACATATATGAAACCAAAGTTTGTGAAACAAATTCTCCAACAAAGATGTTTTTGTTTTCTTGACCCAATCAGTCACCTTTAGTTTATCAGGGACTTATAAAAGAGAAAGAGTACATAGGTAAAAGGAAGGGTAGCTCAGGTTTCCTGCCCTTCTATTACTATCTGTAAGGTCATTCTAAGGCATTACTTCTTCCTCTCTAATATCTGGATGATAATGTTGACCATTCAGATCTATTCCCAAGGCATGGTAAGAACCAAAGGGAGTCATGTTGTTATAGGTACTTTGTGAATTATAACACTTTAAGCAAAGAATTATTATTATGATTAAGATATCAAACAACTTACTCAACAACATTCCCCAAAGAGAAAATTCATTCAATTAGAAAGGGGCAAGTTTTGAATACATTATTATTCAAATGACCTTGTTATCAATTATTTTATAATTTAGAAAAAGGAAACAAAAATTCACTGTCTTGAGCTCTGTGTCACAGCTCTGCATTAGTATTAAAGACCATTATGTTGTACTGTGTGATAAGGTATTTAAAAGGCATAGAGCACCTCAGTGGCTCAGTCGGTTCAACATCCAACCCTTGACTTTGGCTCAGGTCATGATCTCAGGGCTGTGATATTGAGCTCCATGTCCAGCTCCACACTGGCCATGGAGCCTGCTTAAGATTCTCTCTCCCTCTGCCCCTCCCTGCTCACACACTCTCTCTCTCTCAAAGAGAAAGAAAGGGAAAGAGAGAAGGAGAGAAGAGAAAATGCAATGACTTTCAGAGGTTCTAAATTCTCTAGATCCCTCCTCCTATTATAGAGCTCCAGTGTCTGTTCCATCTGCTATTAAATTCTTTAGGGATAGGGACCAAATCTTATGTATAAGCATGTATTTACAGCAGATAGAAACCTTCAAAAGCTCAGCAGGAGCTCAATAAGTAAATGTTTAATTTCCAAATGGAGCAGAGTAGAAGGAAAGAGCTATGAAATGTCAGGAGTCTCAAAGTCAATACTCAGTTCTGTCAATTATTAAATACACGTCTTTGATAAGTAACTTCACTTCCCTGGATGCTCAGTTTTCCTATCTGTTAAATGAAGGAGTTGGAATACTGTCCCTCCAAAAACTTCCACTTCCAATTTTCTATAAACTTTTATTCTCGGAGTGCCTGGATGGCTCAGTCATTTAAGCATCTGCCTTCAGCTCAGATCATGGTCCCAGAGTCCTGCAATCAAGCTCCACATCAGGGTTCCTGATTAGCAGAGAGCCTCTTTCTCCCTCTGTTCCTCACTCTGCTAATGCACTCTTTCTCTCTCAAATAAAAAATCTTAAAAAAAAAAAAAAACTTTTATTTTCATTTTTTTAAATTTAATTTTAATTTTTTTCAGTGTTCCAAAATTCATTGTTTATGCACCACACCCAGTGCTCTATGCAATACGTGCCCTCCATAATACCCACCACCAAGCTCACCCCTTCAAACCCTCAGTTTGTTTCTCAGAGTCCACAGCCTCTCATAGTTTTCATTTATTTTACGCACCTATGTATCCTTCCTTTATGCTACATTTGCTAAGCAACACACCAACCTTGCATGACATCATCTGGGACATTTAATCCAACAAAGTTCCTAATTCTGACATATGCACACTTTGATCTCGAAATATAACTCTATGCTAACTGTTCTTCCTTGAACTTAAGTATCATGCAATGTATTATTTTAGAAATGTGATCTGTGGTTTTTGTGAGGAAGCAACATTTAGGGAAAATTCAATTATTAGCACTTGAGACATAACAAAAAATTTTTTTGCCTTTTAATTCAATAATCATGTTTAAAACTTACCCTACTGGAACGATGTTATATTTTGTTGCCTGAGATGGTTTCTCCATTCATTAAAAATAACATCTGACTTTGGGGGCACCTGGGTGACTCAGTGGGTTAAAGCCTCTGCCTTCTGCTCAGGTCATGATCTCAGGGTCCTGGGAGCGAGCCCCGTGTCAGGCTCTCTGCTCAGCGGGGAGCCTGCTTCCTCCTCTCTCTCGCCTGCCTCTCTGCCTGCTTGTGATCTCTGTCTGTCAAATAAATAAATAAAATCTTTAAAAAAAAAATAACATCTGACTTTGAAGTGAAACCAAGGATCTGAATAGCACCATATGCCAAAGTAGCAATTTCATGGTAGCCATTTTTAATCACAGTTGCTTTTGAACTTTCTGTTGTGGAGGAGAGAAAAGAATTTTAAATTCCTGTTTTAATTATGACAATGCACAGTGCAATGTGGTTTGGAGAATTGCCAATACTTTGTAGTCAAATGCTCTACCACTGAGCTATACCCCCTAAAATTGCCGATACTTTGAGATACTTCTTATTTTTAAAGTCTCTTAGAACACATTTTTCTTCATAAAAATGAACTGTTATGTCACTGCAAATACTGACTAAACTGTAAGTTTAATATAATTATTGAATTTGCATCTGACATAGAGGTACTCTCCTCTTTCAACAAAATCTGCAAAAAAAAGTACTAACATTAGAAAATAAAGGTCAACTTATCTATTATTACTTTTTAAATTTTAATTCTGATCAACTAGGCCCCAAGTCCAGAAGATCTTGACTTAAGCCTTATACTTGGAATCCTCTAAATGACCTAGTAATTACTGGCAAAAAAATCATTTAATAATCAATCACTGGCTTCAAATTTTGTCATGTTACTCTTTGGAAAATAAAAAAATAGTTAACCTGTTGAAGTGGGCCTCATCATCTTACCCACTTTCCCCTCACTTTTCAGCTTTCTTTTAGACATGTTTTCAACACTTTAAGTTAGTAAGAAAGGATACAGTATGATAATGTTTTAGACAACCTTCTCTCACATCTTTCTATTGTCCATATACACAAACACACAACCACAGGCAGAGATATCCATCTTTCTTCTGGGCTCCCAATAGTCTTTTGATTTCAATCCCTTTCTCTAAAATTCAAAACCAATCTTTCTCAACTGGTAGAAAATCAATGTCTCTTGAGGTAATTCATTAGGAAAAAAAAAAAAAAGAAAGAAAACAGAAAACTAAAAAAAGATGCAGAAGAGTTCTGGTTATTATGGCAATATAGGCATTGGCAGCTTCTATATCTTTTCTTAATTTCTACCACAGAAGCAATCAGCCATATTGTCTATATGTAAGATTAGAAGTGTATTTTCTTACTGACCTTCACATTTTCTTTTTCTACCTTTTCCTCTTCCTTATGAAAATGATTCTCTTTCTTCCTTGTCCTTCTTTCAGATGAAAGAGAGGCAAGGAAAGAAAGATGAATGTGAAGTCAACTAATAAGGGACAGAAAGAATGTTCTTAGGAGTAACCTCACACGCATTATCATCTCTATGGTATAGTGCCCATTTCCTTGGAAATCCATTTCTCATTTTTAAAATGTGGCTGCTTTGATGGGTCCTTTTAATAGGTACTTTTCTTAACATAGCAGTCACTTCTATTGTTCCAAGGAAAGCCTTTTCTATAGTTTGATCTATGAGATTAGACTGAAGGAGAAAATGGTGATAATAAGAGATAAATGAATAAACAAAAACCACTGATATTATGCCTTCACCAGCTAAGTCTTGACCTGTTTTCTCAGCTCAGGCTATACCTTTCATCTACTATACATTATGTTTCAAACTATGGTCCTCAGCAAAGAATCTCACCAATTCTTCCTTCCCTCAGCTTTGCAGGTATGCCACCAAAATC
Organism: Enhydra lutris kenyoni; assembly: GCF_002288905.1. NCBI lineage: Eukaryota > Metazoa > Chordata > Mammalia > Carnivora > Mustelidae > Enhydra > Enhydra lutris. The sequence goes on along the minus strand of NW_019154168.1, from coordinate 1,468,742 downwards.
AAGTTCCCACAAATTTTCATTGAGGGAAAGACTGATTGATTCATTAATTGATTGATCATTGATTAATCAATTGATTGATTCATTGATTCCTTAAGACTAGAATCTTCATTCCTTCCAAAGTGAGATTAATGAAAAAATTTTATTTTAGCATATGAATAAGACACTCTCTTGTCTCAAGTAAACAAACATAGTGGGTTTTTTGTTTTGTTTTGTTTTGTTTTGTTTTTGGTAACATAGTGGTTTTTGTTAGCACTTTCCTGGATATAATAGTCTCAGCTGTGTTGGTTGCTCAACCAAGAGGAGTGGCTAGATTGAAGGAAAAATCTCAACTTTCTGGACAGTAATGTTAGGGGAAGCTGAATCTTGCCATCGTGTCCATTACTCATACTTACTTTGTTGGTCCAGGTCTCCAATCTTTAAGTAAATTCATTGGAATCCAGAACATTCCAACTGTTGTACATGTTGGTCTGCTTACCAGCAGAGTTATCATCATCCCAGGGAAAGAAGCCAGATGTTTCTCCCTGTGCATCCAGAGCAGTTATGAGACCAAAGGATTCAGATGGCTGTAGAAAAAGAGTGAAAATTGTATTTTCAGAGTTAGAAGAACTTAACTCCAACCATCTCATAGAACTACCTAGAAAAGTGGTGAGTCCTCTCAAACATTTTAATCAAATGTCTACTTAGTTTACTCTTGAATACCTCCAGTAACAGAAACTCAAAACATTCTTAAGCAGACTATTTCTCTCTGAACTGCTCAATCTGGGGTGGAAAAAGTGATAGCAACAGCACAGATTCTCAAATACCTTTCACTGGGGAAAAAAAAAGTAAATATTTTTATAATTAATAAAATGATAAAATAGTTATTACACCATGCTAATTGAAGGTGCACCTTCAGTCTCTTTAACTTGTCTACAACAAAGAGAAAGTTACAACAAAATTGTCAAAGTCATTGGATCTGAGAACCTGGGAACTGGTTTTAAAGTATGACCAACGGGATTCCAGGGAAATGAAGCTTGAAGAGTAATTTATAGAGTTTGCTTTGCTGGGAGTTGTATCTCAGGAACAAGCATCCCAGAATCCGGCCCCAATTTTGTGATTCCACAATGAAGAAGAATTCAAAGATTTGATCCTCATCACTTAATAAGAGAAAATTGCAAAATTAAAAAAAAAAAAAGGACTACACAATGCAAGTGGAGAGGTTGAGTTATGGTGAGAATTTCTTAAGAGAAATATTTTGGTTTCATATGAAATATACTTAATTCATGAATTTCGTAATTTTTTCCCATTGAGATGAAAAGTTAAGCATGAGACCTTCTCTTCCTTCTTGGCAATGAGTTATGTAGTAACTTCAAATCCAAATGGGTCTATTATTCAAGTCAGTGCTTGGAAAATATGGATAGTATCTAGTTCAAACTACGGATAGCATCTAGTTCAAAGGATCCTCAAGGACTTTTCCATATTTCAAGACTGTCTAGCCAAAACTTTTCTCTAATAATGATGTATATTTTTAGCTGATTTTACTTTCAATTAATGCTAATTAGAAGTTCTGATTTGCTATTATAAATCTTTGATGTAAAACAGAAATATGAACTAATTATTACTGTTTAAAAATCTGCTTGTTTGCTAGACAGAATCTTTGATTACATGATATCAATGGAGAAAAAGTGACTAATTAAACAAAACATAAATGGATAAAAGTTTGAAGACCCTGACCATTCATACAAACTCTAGGAGAGAATTAATGAATCAAAAATCACTAGCTGTCTTAAAAATAATAACAGGAAGACACGTGGGGCAGGAAAGCTCAGAACTGGATCAAATACTCAAGAATGGTATCTTCTACTCATCTCCTTTTCTTTGCTTCTCTCTGCTTTCTCTCTACCTCCCTCTCCCTCTCTCTCTCTCCCTCTCTCTCCCTCCCCTTCTCACTCTTCCTGCACATTCACACATTGACTCTCACATTCACAGGTACAAACACATAGATCAGTAATTGTGTCACTGATTGACCCTGCCCCTGTCAGCCCTCCCCAGACACTGCCCAAGCAGGGATTTCAACCAGCACAGGAAGGTGGAATCCCCAGCTCAGTCTCCTGACAGGATGTGCCTATTACCTCAGTACTGTTGTGCCTGGAAACTGTGTTGGCAGAATATATCCTCTGTGAATGAAAAGAGGATTAGATCCAGAGGAGCAGGAACTTTAACAAACTTCTGCAAAGAGAGTGGTACTTGATCCTACAAGCATAGAACAAGCTAGAATTAAACACTCAAATTACATAACTGGTAACAATACATTTCAGGAGACAGAGGAAGTTGAAATCCAAACTTCTGTTTAAATTTAACAAAACATTCATGGAACTCACTAATAGGAAGGATGACTTAAATGTCTAATTCAGTGTTTAAAAAAAGAAAAAGAAAAACCCTACATAAACTTCAGTATGTGAAATGCATAAAAGCAGCATTCATTAGTCTGTACTCATTTCAGAAGTGCAACCATATTTACTTACTAAAAAAACAAGCAAAAAGGATATAAGTTAATTATAACCATATTTACTTACTTACTTACTATATTTACCATATTTACTTACTAAACCATATTTACTTACTAAACCATATTTACTTACTAAAAAAACAAGCAAAAAGGATATAAGTTAATTATGATGTTGGGCTCCCAAATGTGAAGATTTGATACAATAACACTTTTGTGTATATATCTTTATTATTCTCTTTTTAAAAGCTCAATTTTATTAAAAAGGAAATTTAATGCAAATATTTATGGAAATGTATGAAGCACCTCTAGAGAACGTAGTTTGAAAACCATCTGTTTAATTGTTTGAGATATTATAATGACCTGACTACCAGAATTGAGAATTTTTAATACCTCTTCCCCTAGTCCCAAATAACTGATAATTTCAAAATGGACCATATTTCCTTTTTTCCAATTTAGGATTAGTTCTACATTTATAGTCAAAACTTACTCCCGTAAAGACTTCTTGAAGATGGGCAAGATTAGCCAATGCTCACCAAGCATACTAAAAATTGGGGAGAAGTGGACTCAATTAAAATAATTCCTTTATAGTAGAGAAGTCCTATTGCTTCCCTCATATTCCATCATAGTCCCACACCATTGAGACTGCCAGGGAGACTAGGTATAGCTTGGTGGAAAAGATGAGTTAGATCAGATTATATTCCTTGGGGCACTGAACTATAATACATGGAAAGAGCCTACCATTTACCATAGAAATACAAAGGATATATAAAAATATGTCTCTTGCGGAGGCCAGAGAGTCTATTACAAGCTGAGGCCTTTGGAATCCAGTTACTAGTAAAACAGAAAAATCCCATAGAATGCCGAGCCCTGTTAATAGTATAACACTGGGCTGAAATTCCATAAATTTGGCAACTGAATTCTGAATTTTCCCAAGAAATCCAGTGTTATTACCATTGCTGTTCTTTGATTTCCATGAGATTTCCTTTGTCAGTTCATATGTATCCCCGTAATAAACGCATATTTGAACTAGCTTGAAAGAGTTTCTGTTTCTTGCAAGAAAAGTTACCTGATTCATGGATTATAATCTCTATTACATTCTGTGATAAACAAAAATCACTCTGGGGTCATTTGCTTTTTAAGAATTTAAATGTTTGGGTGCCTGGGTGGCACCCAGTTGGTTGAGCAACTGCCTTCAGCTCAGGTCATGATCCTGGAATCCCAGGATTGAGTCCCACATTGAGCTCCCTGCTCAGCAGGGGGTCTGATTCTCCCTCTGACCTTCCCCTCTCATGCTTGCTCTCTCTCTCAAATAAATAAATAAAATCTCTAAAAAACAAGAATTTAAATGTTTGCATAAAATTAATGTCTACTATGCTCCTAAAAATAAACATTCATCGCATCCCTCATCTTATTTGTCCATCTATATTTGGTTCAATTCTTCTATTCTGAGAAGAGCAAATGATTCTAAACAGAGTCTCACAAAGAATCCAGCTACAATGATAAACTCCAAGGCTCTAGAAGTCATATGAAAATTGTGGAAAAAATACCATATAAATCTCTGCATTCATGGATTTATAATGAACATGGACATTTCCATAAACCATCCAAAACACTGTATAAAAGTTGAATAAGGATGGTTCAGTAAAGTACACACACAGATCTTAGGAAAAAGAAAACATTTGACTTTTCAAAATATTTTGTTTCGTGTGTACTTGAAAATACTGTGTATTCTGTTGTTTTTGGATGAAACATTTTATATGTAACTGTTAATGTCTACCTGATCCCATGTGTCATTCAAAAACACTGGGTTTTTATTCATTGATTTTTCTGTCTGGATGATCTATCCATTGATGTAGCAGATGCAGGTGTAAAAGTCCCCACTGTTATTGTATTATCAATTTCTCTTTATATTTATTAATATTTGCTTTATGTACTTAGGTGTTCCAGTGGTGGATGCACAGATATTTATAACTGCTATAGCCTCTTGCTGGATTGATCACTTTATCATTATGTAATGCCCTACCTATATCTTATTGCAGTCTTTGTTTTAAAGTCTGTTTTGTCTGATAGGAGTATTGCTACCTCAGCTTCTGTTTTGCTTCCATTTACATGGTGAACGTTTTTCCATCCCTTCACTTTCAATCTGTGTGCATCTGTAGGGCTGAGGAGAGTTTCTTGTAGGCAGCATATAGATGAGTCTTGATTTTTTTTTTTTAATCCATTCCGACACCCTATGTCTTCTAATTGGAGCATTTAGGCTACTTACCCTTAAAGTAATTATCAGGGGGCACCTGGGTGGCTCAGTCGGTTACGCAGCTGCCATCGGCTCAGGTCAGGATCCCAGGGTTCTGAGACCGAGCCCCACACCAGGCTCCCTGCTCAGTGGAGAGCCTGCTTCCCCCTCTCCCTCTGCCTGCCGCTCTGCCTACTTGTGCTCTCTCTCTATCTCTGTGCCAAATAAATAAATAAATAAACCTTAAATAAATAAATAAATAATTAATAAAATAAAGTGATTATCGGTAAGTGTGTACTTATCGACACTTTTTAAATTTGTCCTCTGGTTGTTCCTGTAGTTCTTCTCTGTTCCTTTCTTCTCTTGCACTCTTTCTTTGTAGTTGATGAGTTTATAGTGTTGCGGTTGGAGTTCTTTTTCTTTATTTTTTGTGTATTATGGTTTTGGGGTTTGTGGTTACCATGAGGTTCATATAGAACATCTTAAGTGAATAGCAGTCTATATTAATTTGATGGTCATTTAAGTTCAAACACATTCTAAATGAACATATAAAAGGGAAAAAATGTTTTTTCCCTTTCTTTTTCCTTTTTACTCCCTTCTCCAGGTGTTGTGTATATGTTGTCATATTTTACATCTTTTTATTCACAATTTTCTTATGTCTAATTATGGTCATTTCTTTTCTACTTAAAAAAGTCCCTTTAACATGTCTTAAAAAGCTGTTGTAGTGGTAATAAACTCCTTTACCTTTTGGGTGTCTGGGAAACCTATCATCTTTCCTTCAAATCTGAATGATAGCCTTGTGGGGTAGAGTAGTCTTGGTTACATAAGGTTTTTTTTCCCTTTCAGCACTTTGAATGTATCATGCCACTCCCTGCTGACCTGCTGAAAAATCAGTTGGTAGCCTTATAGGTTTTCCCTTGTAGGTAATTTTCTTGTTTCTCTTGCTGATTTTAAGATTTGATTGAATTAAAATATTCCAGTAAAAGTACATTCAGCTCTTTGGATATTGAATCCTATATTATTTAGCATTAAAAACAGGTTAGTCAACTTATATATGGTTATGCTGTAGAGCTAGAGAATCTTCATGAAATGTGCATGATCAGAAAATATATTTCATGCCTAGATTATGGAATTTTAATGCATATTGTCCATAATGTTTTCGAAAAAGCCTAGTCAGTTTTTCTATATATCAGAATACGAACGTCCCACTACAATGCAGATGTATTCTATCACTAACCTTGCAATTACTCTGTGGCATTTTAGCTCAATGACAATTGTCATAGTTATGAAAAATATAAAATGTGAAACATTAATTTATTTAAAAACATTTTTCAGTTTTTACTAAATATAGGTCACTTGTACTTGTATGAATATGTGCATATATTTAAGATAGACCTGTGGTGAGGTCAAGAGCCATCCAGAAATACATAAAATAGTTACTATGAAGAATCCCATAAAGGCTCAACTTCAGTTCTTGTGTAGCTGTGATAAGTTTATCAGAACTAGAGAAATGCAATAATAAGAGGCAGCCTTAAGTGTACTTTTTTCTATCTCTGGGGATCTTAATATTTGGTCCTGAAAGTTTGTGCAGATTTATTGGCAAGTCATTCTTGTGACATCCATCCTGCCAACTGTCCTGCATATGTGGCTTTGAAGTATGGGTGAGACAGCTATCTAGAGGTGAGGGAAAAAATGATTTCAAATCAGGAATATTTTTTTAAAGGCTAATGAAGTAACTAATGTTCTTCAAAGAGGCTTCCTTGCTATTACATTAACGTAGTCGAAAAAGGGACTTTACTCTTTAATGAGGCATGTATGTAGGGAGTGAATATCATAACTTCCGCAAATTATCTCAAGGCCTGTTTCAGAATCTCTGAATAGCAGAAACATATACTTCAGGTTTGTTCAGATTAACTTAACATTAGTTATATTCTATGTAACATAAAATAAGCACATAAATATGTTATTTTCAAATATTTCTTATATTTCAAATATAAGAATGAAAATGAGGTACAACAGATAGAATATGGCAAACCCATATCAGATACACCCACGTAAAATGCTATAAATAACTATATTGTATTCACGTAAAATTCTAGCACTTACCTCTTCAAGAACCGGAGCAACCATGCAAGTGGGCCCCCAAAGGAATGCTCTGTCAATCTCATGAGCCTGAGGATCTGATGTAAATCTTTAGTTAGACTAAAGTCTTACTCAGTTACCTCAGATTTATGGTGATCAACACCAAGAAGATCAAAAAAGATAAAAAATAGGTAGAGACTTAGGGTATAAACAGTTCTTTAGGAATAAAAATCCAACCATCCAGTGAGACAATAGGGATCAGTTCTCTTTCCTGACCAAGAGCTAAATGGGCATTAAATCTAAAGTCAAAGTTATGCCAAGTAATCATATCATCTACGTTTTTGTTGTTGTTCCTTTTTGCACCCTAAACAGACTTCAAGGATCTAACATCAATCCTACCTCCTTCACAAAGCTGTCCCTATTTATTTCACAAAGACCTTGCCTTTCTTTGACTGCTTCCCTCACTTCCTAGCCTATGCCACACAATTAGGACAGAAATATGCAATGTTCTATGCTATACTCAATATCTATCAAATCTATTAGCTGTGATCTTCCCAGTTCTCTGGGGGCAGGGACCATGTTTCATCCTTTTTCTATATTCTACACTATTTACACAGCAAGATACAGACTTTGCTTTTGTTTATTGACTGAAAGTGTTTCCTTAACTAAATTCTTCAAATTTGTAAATTATTTCTAATCTCAGTTAGTGGGGAAAAAACTGATTTGCCTATTTCTTTATCCCCAAATGATTCCCTTAGTAGAGAAGCCAGGCTTCTAGGATCTCTATGGTAGAAAATCCAAGACTAGAACAATTATTAAATGTTATTTACTCATGCATCAATCCTGGGACCATCGTATTTCCACTCACAAAAGAATGGTAGAAGAGGGTGTATAAGCAAGGCAACAATAAGTATCATTAACGCAGAGTCATAGCAAACTCTTTTCCAAACACCCCACGGTCTTGTTCCTGTAAAAGAGAAACACTGCAATAGACATTAGATGACATGAGCATTTTTTAGTGGTTTCTTTTTTTTCAGTGAGAGGGAAGTTTAGAGAGAAGCAGACCATTTGTAAATATTATTTCTGTCTACTTGAAAGTCTTAAGTGATAAGTTATTGCAGAATTTTCTTTTAAATACATTCTATAAAGTTTACATAATATAGTAGGTTGTATAGTTTGCATGCCCATCTAACAGCAAGGTTTCAAATCATTTCCAGACAAAATATCATGACTATGCCTTCTCGAGAGAGAGGTTGGCTTCACAGCCATTTGACTAAGGAATGATTCTGCCTTCAGCCTAAGAATCATAGATCATACTATACTATCTGCCTGCCACCAAAACAAAAACTTGAAATTAGGTAGATTACTGGACTACTAAGGAAGGATAACTCCAAATATCATAGGTTTGTCTGCTATAAAACTTGTATGATAAAGGCAAAATTTGTTTACAGGTTATTTTAATTGGTACAATGTGCTCCCTCTTTTAGAAATCATAAACCATGCATTTTCAAGAACAATTTTAGAAAAACTATTTCTACCACACTTATTTCTTGTTATTCTCTCACAGTTCTTGATAAAGTCAATAATGTATACACTTTTAAAAAACCCAGTCACATAGTTCAACATCTATGTTGAAGAGCAGTTTGATTTTTGATGCACATTTTTATGATTTTATACGTATTCTAACCTGAGTTTCTAGTTACAGGTTAATATTGAATATAGCAGTTATTTTAAATTAACTTCACTCACCTCATTTCCAATTGTGTTATGGTTTCTGAAGAAGGGATAAAATGCCCCAAGGTTCATTTTATACAGACAAAGTTCAAAAGTTATCTTTTTATTAAGCCTACATTTTTCAATTCCCATCTGGGACAGATTTTCTTGACTTTAAAATATATCACTTATTAATTTTGCTATAAAACACATACTAAAATATTTCAAATTGCACTCTATTTAATGACAAACATGTTTAAGTCTACAAAGATATCATTTTCATGCTGTGGAATCTAAAGTATGAATGTGCCTTTTGAGAAGAGCATATGGTATTAATAGTGACCAGTTCCTCTTGTCCAGTTTTGATTAAGAAAACCATGGGATCTATCATGGTATAAACAAGTAGTCTTTTGGGTAATCCAAGGTAAATTAAAAAAAAGTTAATGTAGTACTGTAAGTTTCCTGTCTCAGTATGAAAGTTAAATATACAGAGTATTCACAATACATTTAGCTAATCCAAGAGGTTTAGTGGCTTAACTATTCAGGCTAGGAAAAAGGCCCCAGGAATACCTCATTTGACTAAGCTCGCCTCTTGATCATAAACTATACACAGTTTGCTTCCTGACATCTAATGAAGCCCTCTGTTGGTCTCCAAGTTGTTTTATTCTAGAGCCCCTCTTGTTCTCTCAGAAGTATAATCTTTAACCCCAAAGCTTCAATTAACATCAAAGTTTGTAGGGTAAAAAGTAATGAAGAAGTAAACGATGGAGTCATAAAACATGTCAGTTGTAATAAACATGTCGGTTCTCCAAACCATGAAAGTTGTAATCTATATTCTATTAAATCTATAAAATCTTTGTAGAGAAAGATCTCTCTTCATCTGAGGCTACTTATAAGTTTTGCCTCTGTCAGTTTCTGGTACAGACAAAACTTGACATTATAATTCTTTTCTAATATTTACTTCATAATTCTTCTTTGAAAGTACCTAATCTATCACTTGAACAACAGCAAATGCAATTGTCACTAAATTTGAGAGTTTACAACAATTTAATTTGCAGCGTCCCCAAATAAGGCAAATATTGCTTTACATTTTTTTCTTGTATAAAGTCATTGGTATATGTCAACTACAATCTGATAATAAAAATTTTTAAAAAGTCATTGGGATGTAGTAAATCCACTACAATAAATTTATGAACAGAGCAGCAAGTTCTTCAATAGCTAATTTTTTTTTTTACCACCTATGCTCAGATAAGAGGAAATATTTTGCTGGCTTAATCTCACTTCTTCTCCTCCTAGAAAATGAAGACAGCTAACTCTAAGTGAACATTCTATATACCTCCTTCCAAATTATTTCTCTATTCTTTTTTCCCCACTATCTGTAGGGCTCATAATAATAGGTTTGTAGAAGAGGGGCACCTGGGTGGCTCAGTTGGTTGAGAATCTTCCTCTTGATTTCAGTTCAGGTTATGGTCTTGGCTCAGGTCATGGTTTCAGGGTTGTGAGATGAAGTCCAGTACGGGGCTCCGCACTATCAGCTTGAGATTCTCTCCCTTTCTCTCTTTCTTTCTCCCCCATCTCGCTCACTCTCTCTTTATAAAATAATAAATACATCTTTAAAAATTAGGTTTGTAGAAGAGCTGCGGATGAGGTAAAAGTAGAGGTAAATGACAGAGAAAAACTTTCCAGTTTAACCATGACCAGTGCTTCAGTGACACAAAACAAGCAGAAAAAAAAATAACAAATGTGGTTCTCTTGAGAACTGCATAGGTCAAGGTCAATTCTATAGAGGCTAAATGAGTCTATTATTTTTAATGTCCTGAAAACAACTTGAGTGCATTCTATCTTCATAGAAGTTCATTGCACTAATATTGATTAATCTATAGGTCAATTAACTGTTTAATTTTTAAATTTATGGAATTACAAACAGATAAAATTCTAGCTTTTTTTTTAAGAATACAGAAGTATTTTTATTTTTTCATTTAATGATGCAAAACACAAATGCTGATTTGACATACATTCACATACAACTTTTTCTTTCACGTTTACACCTCAACAGATTGGTGAATCCAAAGGAACTAGTATAATCACTATATGGAACATACCATATTAGTATTTCAATAGTTTATTCCAACCCGTTTCTTCTTTTATACTCTAAAACATCTTCATCATGTTGTTTGATGAGAGAGATCCACAAGAAGACGGAGGTGCCCAAGGTCAGTCCAACTTTCAGCCAGTCATGTTTGTCATGTGGCAGATCCCGAACATAGAACTTTGATCGTGCTGAAGAGCCGCTTGGGAGCCTAGCTGGAGCCAGCAGCTTGGAGAACTGGCACAACAACGCGGGGAGCGCCATCTTGTTAGGCACGGCTCCCAAATTCTAGCATCCTAATGATTGACATATGCATCTCTCTCCAACATGGAAAATTATCACCCAACCAATGCCCAGTGTATTTCCCACTCCCAATAAATGTTGAATGACTTAAATGCTTGCTTTTTTGTAGTCTTCTGAGGAGCACTGGGAAAAACATAAGAAAAACTTTCTTCAGTATTATTCTAGATAGATCCTCTTTTTTCCCCCCAAAACACACATAATCTTAGAATATATGAACAATTCTCAATTTCATAAAGTTCAAATATTTTATCAAAGGTGTATATCTGTGTGAACAGAAAAATGGAGGGAGTGAAGAGGAAAAAGAAGAGAAACTACTATATATAAACTATTGTACACATTTCATAACAAATGCTGAAAATCCAAACAAAATTTTTCTAATCTAAATTCTTCTTGTGAATTATACTGTAGTTTAAGTAGTACAGAATTTCTCAACCATTGCTGTATATTAGAAACTTCTGGGAGCTTTAAAAGAAAAAAAGAAAGAAAAAGCATGCCAAGGCACCATCCTTGATCAATTAAACCAGACTATCTAGGAATGTTCCCATTCTTAGAGATCAGCACTTTAAAAAAAATCCTCTGTGCTTCTAGCATGCAGCCATGGTGGTTTTTATACTAACATTGAAAATGTCAGTAATTTTCTTTTGATAATTGATTATATTTCCTTAGTAAAGTCTTGCGTGTATATGAAAAAAATATGTATTCAATTTTTGGCAGCATTATTGTAAAATTTTGCTTCGTTATTCTTTTGTTTGAATTTAACTCATATTTCAACCATTTTTTAATCAAACTTGTAAATCAAAATTCAGCTGAAATAGACAATTGCGATCAAACCACTAGAGTTTAAACTCCATTCAACTCTTTCATTGAAATATGTAAAACTTCGGGCATGTTACTTAACTACTATAAAATAGAACAAATAATGCTTAACTTCAAAGGTGTGTTACAATATTTAAATGAAAAAAATTTATATAACTTGGAAAGCTTTCACCTTTCACAAGAGCTTGCGACAAATGCTTCATAAAGGCTCATTTCCTTCCTGTCCTTGCTGACTGAGCCTAGCAGTTACAGCCCCAGATCAGCTTCACCCTGCTTAGCTTGAATCTGTTTTAGCCATTATTTACCTAGAACTTCAGGACTAATCATGTTGTCCCTCAAGGGTAAACTAATAAGTTTAAAAAAAGTTGAATTGTCATATCAAATTGAATGATAAAAGCTCTAATAATAAATTCAATAAACTGTCTTTATGCCTTGTCTAGATGAATCTTGCTAATGCTTCCACTTAAAACTATTTTTATGCCTTCTGGGAAGTATTCTCATTGTTTGAATTTCATCAAGCTCAGAATCTGGAAGTCATGCTTCCTTTGTACCTGAGACATGAAAAGTGTTCAGAAATATAATTTTCGGCACTGAAAAGGAATACACGTCTAAATTTACTTCTCTTCTTCCTTCTCCTCCTCCTTCATCTTCTTTTTGCCTAAGTTCCTTTATGAGTTAAACACAATTAGCAGTTTCTTGGGCATCCTAGGTGTGAGTGAATGTTCTGCAATCTAAAGAAACGATTCCTTGACTTTTCAATAGGAATTTGAAATGGCCTATTAAAATAGGATAAATAAACCCGAAACAACTGTACGCCACTTAACTTCTACTTTATACCAGCAATATTTGATTCTATTTATTTTTACGTTATTTAAAAATAACTCTTGGGGCGCCTGGGTGGCTCAGCTGGTCAAGTGTCTGCCTTTGGCCCAGACCATGAGCCCAGGGTCCTGGGATCAATCCGAGTCCCATGTGGGGCTCCCTGCTTAGCGGGGAGCTTGTTTCTCCCTCTCCCTCTGCCCCAGCTCCACTCGTGCTTGCTCTCTCTCTCTCTAGTGCTCCCTCTCTCTCAAATAAATAAATAAAGCTTAAAAAAAATAAAAATAACATCTTTTTGCTTGTTTAAGAGTATTTTTAATTTGGCCATGTTTTTAAAATACATATTCAGAATATTGCCTATTTAGACTATTATATGTATATTCATTTCTTTTCAGTCAAATCAAGACCTAAGAATTTTTCAGTAGTAGATTAAGAAAGAGCCTGGTTAAATGACCTTTATGTTCATTTTTAGCTCCGTTATTCTCTGTTAGTTTCACCGAATTTCAGTAAGTCCCCTGAACTCATAACTTCAGAAAAATGGCTCTATCCCAAGGCGTAACAACAGAATATATTTGTACGTGACTAAAATAACTAGTTCTATCTTGATCCTCATATCTTAAAAACTATTTCTGACAGTTTATAAAGCAAACAGAGTAACTCTGTGAGAGTCATATAAATTTTGCCCACATTTATGACAAATTGTTAAAGTATTACAATAAACCTGAATTGAAATGAAAACCTGTTTTAGACAGACAAGGTTGCGGTAAATGGAAATGGTATTCTATAGCTGAGTCCATAAATCTAATTCCGACCCATAAATCGAATGCAGGCAAAGAAAAGTCTCCCAATAGACACCCACGGAAAAAGATAGAAAAGGTGTAACACAGCAAGAGGAGCAGCATGAATCTGGTGGTCACTGAGAGGTTGCTTCAAGATCCAGGATTAACTCCAGGAGAGAAAAGGTTTGTCTCTCAAGCTTGCAGCATATTGCACTTAGTGTAATGACATACACAAATCCTGATTTATGCTTCCAATGGCAGGGCCTCTACCCGTTGATATTTAACCAGACTTAGAGGTGGCTCTATCAAGATCAAGGTAAGATACATACAACCCACAGTCGAGTATATTAACAATTACTTCCTACATCATAAAATTGTCCCCAAATCGTTTACCCTAACATGTACCTGAAATCAAGATTTTAGTTTCATTCTGCCTTCAATAAGTTTTTATGCCTCTACTAAGGCCATTGTACTTTGCTTTTGAGCTGTTCCAACAGGTGATCAAAAATACTTGTAAAATCAAAGAGAACATTTAACAAAATAATAAATCAGTAAGATAAAAGCTTAGAAGAGGAAGTTTATTAATCCTTGAAAAAATTAAGAAGCAATATGATAAACTGTAACATCCTTTAAACAGATTTTTTTTTCTATTTTAAAGGTAGTCTAATAATTTTTGGATATTAAAATAATACATTTCAAAAATAGTATCAAAAATAAAAGAACCTAAAAATGGCATTAACCAAATTAAGTCTAAAACTTCACAAAGACTTTATAAAAATTTATGACAAGTATCTTTAAAATAGAAAATGTTAAAAATATCATACTCTTCCCATTAGAAAGCCTATTATAAAGATGTCACTTATTTCCAAACTGCTATAACTAATTTACTGCTCAGCAATAGTGAAAATACTCTTGAAGAAAGCCAAGGTGGGAAAGATGATTTCCCACATTATTCCAAGGCTCATTATAAGTCAATAGAAATTAAGACCACATCCAATTGGTAAAGAGGAAAAAATAAACTAATGGATCAGAAAAAGCAGTGTAGCAACAGTGTACAGTATATTCAAATATCTGTCATAAGAAAAAGTAAATATTGTAGATCATTGGGGGAGAGGATTGGTTTTGGGAGAATTCCTTCTTCATGTAGAAAAAAAAAAATGAAGTTATACTGTTAACTTATATTGTTCAAAATCACCTCCAAGCAGATTAATGATGAAAATGTGAAAGGGTAAAACTACATTACATTTTTTAAAACGGTATATGTTTATGATTTCCTGTTTGAAAGTATTTCTTTAGTTACAAATTGATAAAATTACAGGTAAATTTAACAATAGTTTACTTAGGAACTTGTGTTCAGCAAAAGATACTAAGAAGAGAGTGAGAAATTTGTAGATATATTTGTAACACATATAACTGAAAAATTGGTACAATAAAGCTAATGGCCCAAGAGAAAAATGGGAAAAAAACATTGAACAGATCAATACACCCTAAAAAGTCAATGAAAAGGAAAAATGCTTCATCTCATTTATAATCAGAGATACACAAATAAAATACATAATGAACTGATAATTCACACTCACCAGAGGGACAAAAATTAAGATAACTGAGGAACTGGCTGTAACTTCTTGTGAAGTGCTTGCCAATTCAGTAAAATGCCACTGTGTATTTGCTTTCCGTTCCTTCCCTGCCTCATTTGTTTCTCCTTGCCCTTCTTGCCTTGAGATTGCTTTCCCCTCCCCACTCCACAAACAGCTTCATCAGGGAAGTTTTGCCTGGGGTTCTTCTCTCTAGAGAATCTCAGCTAATACATCCTTTGCCATTTTTGCACGTAATGGCACAAGATCGAATTCCCTTTCCTTTGCTGTTTGTTAGCGACAAAATTTTGCTTTTTACCATCTTTCCCCCGTTTTATGAATTTACCAGAGAAGGGAAATTCTGGGTGTAGCTTTATTTTGCCCTCCTCACCTGGAAGTCTCTGTGTGTACTGGACTTTACGTTCACGTGTCGTCATCTTCACCAAGACTATGAACTTCTTAGGACAGCTGTGTTTTAGGTTCATACGCCCAGGCCTTTGGGCAGATAGAGCAGACAGTGGGCATCTGGCATCTGGTTCTGTGCACAACAGAAAGTAAAAGATCTTCCATCAAGAGAAGAAAGGATTTTCACAGCCAGCACAACTAGGAAATTGTCTCCCATTTCTACAAATAACTGAACAAGATGAAATAGGCTTTGAAGTACAGAAAGTTTAGATTAAATATAAAGAAAAAATTCAGGCCAAATCATGACTTTCTTCCTGGATATTTTTAAAAACAGAAAAGCCCTTACAATTATATTAAAAATTTTGAGCATTGACATACCTAAGTAGGGGAAATACCAGGTACCACTAACATTCTCTATCTGCTGTAAGTCTTGGCCTTGGCACATAGACAGAAGGGGTGAGTCTCACTTGATGGCAGAAATCCGAGTTTTTGGAAGGAAAGATCAGAACAGGAAGCGATTGTTCCCTCCAGATTAACTCAGTGTTGAAACAAATAAAATAGAGTGAAAGTTGAGTTTTCGTAGAGAGGAAATGAAAATTAACTTTTGTTTTTAAAAGGTATTCACAGGAAGTATGAGCCCATCCTCTTCCATTTTTCCATTTTTCAGAACAGCTTTATTGAGGTATAGTTGATACACCCAAACCCACACATATTTAATACATGCAATTTGGTGACTTCAGACATATGCATATACCCATGAAATCATCACCACAATCACACATATCCATCACTGCCAAAGTTCCCCATGTCCTTCTTTTAATGTTTTATGGTAAGAACACTTAACATGAGATTTATCCTCTTGAAAAAATTTTAAATTCATAATATATTATTAACTATAGGCAATATGTTGCACAACAGATCTCAACTTATTCATCTTGTATAACTGAAACTTTATCCATTTCTTTCAGAAGTGAAAGAGATGTAAATAATCAACAGTACCTTGCTCCCTGTAAGGACCCCCCAAATATATCTTTGTGTCATAGCATACCAACTGACAAAACAATACTCACGTCTGAAGTGTAATTGGCTTACATAGCTAAAGTAAGACAAATAAAAAAAATCTGCATAAAGTCTAAAATTTAAAAAATATACTAGGGATAGACTCTTCAAAGTACTTGTAAAAAGAAGAGTTTTTCTTTAAAGTAGGAACTTCTATCATTTTATTTATGTTTGGAAACAATTTGCCTTCGATTGAAAAATTATTTTTCCCCAGGGCTTGGGCTATATAGAATATTAACTTGACAACTGTTACTGTAAAGGAAAGTATGAAAAGGACTTGCCTTTTCGTCCTGCTTTATAATCTTCTGCATTATTTGACAAAAATGACAATAAATTTGAGAAGTTTTCCAACTGACAAGAGATTACAGAAATGAGCAAGCCTGACATAGGTGTGTGTACCTACCTGCCTCCTTGCACCACATTCTGTCCAATGCCAAAGATGAAACCTCAGTTTTTAGGGCCAGCTTCAAACCTAAACTCTCCGTGCTACGTGACAATCCACATTGGCCCGCTAGACAGAAATGTTCTGATGTGTGCATTTTCACTATGAAGTAGCATAGTGTGGTAGTAAAGTAGCTCAGAGCTGAAATCAGATAGACTTGGGCTTAAATAATGGCACTGCTGTTACTAACCCCACAACCTTGAGTAAGGCCCTTCGCTATGCTGAGTCTCAGTTTCTTCATCTGGAAGATGGGAATAATATATATTTTTATAAGCTTTATGAGAGAAAGCTTTCTCCTTATTTCATCGTCCAGAAATTACTCCACCTTAGAACACTATGACACCATGGGGATGTTTAACAGATTTTTTAATTAACAGTAATTCTCATTTCATTGGTACTATGTGAGAATTAGGCAAAATAATTAATATGAATAAGTCTTTTAATATTTTCTTTAACATTTTAATTATTGTATTAATGATAGACATTACTAATATTTATAAGAAATATTTACAATAATATAAAAATTACTATTATTATTTCATATAAAATTAGAATATTTCCTATTTTACATGTTTTCCATGTACAGTTTAGACCTTTTAAGTCTAGTCTCAAGTTCCTACTAGACTATATGTCTATCTATTTAATTGACAATTATAGAGTCTAACATCAGGTATTTGTTGCAACTTGGGGTGAAGCTGCTGTGCACATATAACTGAAGAATGAATGAGATCAGCCCGAAAGACGGGGACTGTTAACAGCAAGTCAAGGGCAGCACAGAGGAACCACTAGTCAAGTTACCATGTTTTATGTTATCAATATTTTTCTCCCTATTGTTTCAAGATGTTGTCATTTATTTCAACAGATGTTTGTAAAAGCTTTCTGGAAAGCAGTAGTTCGCAGGAGACAAATTTACTTCTAAGTTTTGCCTCCAGAAATGAAAGGAAATTATGTGAAGGGCTAAGAAAAAAAGGTATCTGCATATTAGGAGGTATTAATTTTTAAAACTCTGGGAAGGGACAGAGCTTTGGTGTGCTACTTTGGGTCCTCCCTCTAATAGTACCCAAGAGAAGACAATGCTGTTTGAAGGGACGTAGGTGTGTGGAGCACTTCAGGAGCCTATCTAGATCTGCAGAATCCAATGTTCTCAAGTTCTGCAAAGGTCTCCCAGGTACATGCAAGAACAACGGAAGGACCAGACTTCAGGGAGACATTGGGCGTGGACAACTGGGCTTGCATCTTAACCACAGCCAAAGACTAAAAGATCTTCCTCAAAAAGTTTTTCTTTGCCTAAGACCACTAGGATCTTTCCATAACACTGAAAGTAGAGAGGAGAGTAGTCCAGTAATGATTGAGAACAACTTTTTTCTACTGGGCTGTTTAAGTTGGAGGCTGAGAAACCTCTGATTTGTTTTAAAGGCAATAAAGTAGTGTGATCTTTGCTATATATCTACGATTCAAATAAGGATGCAATCAGGAAACTCAGAGAATTTGACAAATAAGAAAGTAATCAGGCTTGGTAGGAAAAGACTGAGGAGAGGTTTTTTAAAAATGACCAAGCCCAAGAAATGTGATAATGTGATTGAGAAAAGATTTATGTACAATTGAGTACCAAGGTAAGGAGAAAGCCAACTGACTCTAATATCAGCAAAAGAAGGATAGACAGAAAAAAAGCTCGGGCTGATGAAGTGGTAGACAGAATAATGGTTCCTGCAAATTGTCCTTATCTTAATCTTCCAGTATACTTTAGAACATGTTATCTTACATTTCAAAAGGGACCTTGCAGATGTAATTAGGGTTAAAGAGCTTGAGATCGGAGTATTGGCCTGAATTATCCAGGAGCCACCTGGGTAATCCAGGCCAATGACATGACATGACTGCTTAAATCATGTCTTTAATCATGACATGACATGACTGCTTAAATCATGTCTTTAATCATGACATGACTGCTTAAGTCATATCTAATGACATGACTGCTTAAAAGCGGAGAACTTTTCCCAGCTGTGTTCAGAAAGATTAAAAAATGTAAGGAGGGTCAGCGAAAAATGCAACATTGCTGGCCTTGAAGATGGAGGAAAGGGACCGTGAGCCAAGGATTATGAATAAGCCATCACCTAGAAGCTGGAAGGTAGAGACTCCCCCAGACTTCTAGAAAGGAACATATCTCTGCCAACACCTTGATCTTAACCCAGTGAACCCCATATCAGATTTCTAATCTACAGAGATTTGCATTGTTTCTTGGCCACTAAATTTATGTTGATTCCTTGTGGCAGCAATAGAAAACTAATGTAATGCACATCTAATCCACATGGCTAGAGTTCTAAGTATTCCCAATAATGGGATGGTATCAATTATAGGGCAATTGAGAGGTAACTTTTGGTTGCCATCTCTCTGAGTTGGGGGGCACTCATCTCAAATAAAAAGAAATATCTTCACATTTAGTACAACTTCTTTCAAAATTATTAGCTAAACATACAAAGATGTACTATTTCCTCTGGTACTATTTCCTATTACCTTATACTTTACTATTTTTTTAAAAAGATATTATTTATTTATTTGACAGACAGAGATCACAAGTAGGCAGAGAGGCAGGCAGAGAGAGAGGAAGGAAAGCAGGCTCCCTGCTGAGCAGAGAGCCCAATGTGGGGCTCGATCCCAGGATTCTGGGATCATGACCTGAGCTGAAGGCCAAGGCTTTAACCCACTGAGCCACCCAGGCACCCAACTTTACTATTTTTTAGTATATGTCCAGTCCCTTCTACTGTTGTCCTTTTTTTTGAAGTTGATTTTTGAAGCTGAGATTCAGCTACTCTTCAAAATAACTCCCCACTCCCTGACTCTCACTGTGTTAGACTCCTGGAATGTACGAATTAGTGTATGGTTTCTATTACACGTGGACTAACTCAGATTCTCTGTAATCTTAACCATACTATTAGCATCCTACTAAAACACATGGTCCTAAAATATGAAGGTCTTTCTTAGCATACACACTTCATACCCAAAGTGGTATGGGTATAAAAACCTACAACGCGGGAGAGATTGTTAAAAGATCAAGGTGCAAAGGATGTGTTACACATTGTAAGTCATGCAGCCCTGAGGCACAGAGGCAACACCTGGTCAAACACTAGTCTTTCAACAGACGCCCCCGACCCTGACTTTTGCAGCAGAAGGCGTGATCAGGAGTGTGTGGCTACAGGGCATATGCCTCCAACAGTGACACTGCTAGGACAGCATGAGGAATAGAGAGTTTCCTAAAATTGGAACAAGAGGCTAGACATTCCAAAATCCTCAACTGCATCCAGTAGGCATCACAAAGGCTGAACTCAAAACAAGTCTGCTCGGTTCTTTGCAGGGATCCACTCTCTGAGTTGCCCTACCCTTTTTTTTTTTTTTCTTTTTCTGTAGCTTCTTCGATTTTTCCCTAGAATCATTAATGTTAGGTTTTATGACTTTCTAAAATGCATTTTGTTCAACATGGCAACAAAGAGAGAAGGAGTCCAAGGCATACGGAAATCTAATTCTAATCCAGTTTCTGTAGTCTTGAAATGTTTGTCTCTCTTTGGGATCTTCAAAATTGAGATGTAAATATCATTTTAATGTGGCCTTTATGACATATTGCATAAACGGAAGATCATAAATATGGAAAGTCTTTGGTCTCCCTGGAAAGAAGATGGGAGGGAGGGAGAGAATCATGTCCATTTAAAGCATTTCTGTTTCTACCACAAACTTTTTCCCCTCCCTGTTATTCTTTGGAAGAGAACATGTTCCTAAAT
Source organism: Enhydra lutris kenyoni (assembly GCF_002288905.1). Taxonomy (NCBI): domain Eukaryota; kingdom Metazoa; phylum Chordata; class Mammalia; order Carnivora; family Mustelidae; genus Enhydra; species Enhydra lutris. The sequence continues at coordinate 1,448,170 of NW_019154168.1, read as the reverse complement.
CGATGTAGAGCCTCTTGCCATTTAAATTCCACATCCACACACTTGAGAGTAAGTCTAGTGAAACTTTTAGTGACTTTTTGATGATACGGAGCACCCTGAACCACCTTACCCTGGCCATTAGTTATAGCTGAAATTCAACGACATCCTTAGCTCAGCTCATGTGAAAATCATGTAGCACATGTAAAACAATAATGGGAATTTAGACTTCGTGTAATAATTCTCTTTTCCCCTGCAGATGAAATGCAGCAGCCCGATCATATTCTTTCACTCCTAAGAGAACATTTTAAGCACTAACTCTATTATAATAGAGCCAGTCTTCTCAGCCACAAAGAAAAAAAAGTAACAAATGTAGATAATTACCCACTGAAATACAGTGGGTAATTATAGGACTCCTGTACTTTAACCAGAATATAACTCCTAATTATCTCAAAAGCGTAACTTTATACAATCAGAAACAGTTACCAATCAAAGAGCTTACAAAAAAAAAAAAAAAGTGGTAAAACCTTAGATGGTTGAATTGGAAAAGAGATAAAAAGAAATTTATTACTGGTTAAAAATAGCCCCAGGAACAAGAATATTCATGTGATGCTGCGGGTCTTTAGTGTTTAGGCTCAGTGTCTTGGTAACACTAGCCCTGACGGCAAGCAGATTTCTTCAGTACTTTCTACAGCCATCTATTTAGAAAGAATGCAGCTGAGAGCTTAAGTGGCCCTGTTTCTTTCTAGCAGGTCCCACGTGGGTATGAACAGTTTCTTTCTTCTCAGATTCACACTCTTCCTTTTTTTTTTTAAGTTCCACATAGTGATACACTTGTTCTTTAAAAGGATATAAACCAGGAATCCGATAGGTAAGCACTAGGCACCTGTCATAAAAGAATGATCCCTGTCAGCGTAAAAATGGGTACTTTTAGCTAATGCTGGCTTCACAACCTGGGGGAATGAAGATGCTAGAAAACTGTCAAAATAGTCGTCACCTCTCTATCGATTGCTTCCTTGTAGCGTTTGGCAAAGCCTCTAGAGTAAAGTTGAAGTCCTCCCAAGTTGTTTGTAATAGATACAAAAGTAGCCCCTTTTGGCACACTTTCTGTAGGTCACGCACCTGCTTAACTTATCATGTTTTGAACCTTTAAAATAAACTATTTGTATTCATATCCCCATTTTACAATCAAAGGAAGGTTCCTAGAACTCGAAAGGGACTGAGCCAGGATTTGGAGCCAGTGCGACAAGGTTCGCTCTTTGTACCATTGCCTGTCCTCCAGCAAGCTGCCTTCCTGGGCTAGTGCTCCCACACCCCTGGGCACAAGGGGACACAGGACCCTTGTTGCTGGAATTATTGTGTGTGATTCCACTGACTGCCTGACCTTTTCATTCTCCCTATTCTTCCTCATCCTTCGCTTCAAGAAGGTGGACAACCAATGAATTCTCAGTACTGCCTGGGAATCCCACCATGCTCCTGTCGTAAATTCACTTTGCCACTCTCTGAAACGACTGTGGCATACCTTTTCTGTCTTCCAAGTTCGTATTCCCCACTTTCAATCCCTTTTCCCCTACAACTTCTACGGATGAACAAATAATTAAAATAGAAGTTTTTCTTATGGACCGATCTTCAGCCTCCCACCACCTAACCCATAAATCTGTGTATCTGTATATAGGTTCTTCTTCCTCAGCAACAAAAAGACATCCCTGTTCTTTTAAAGCTCATCCCTTCACAGTTAATGCTATCCTAGCCTTTGTTCTCAATGACTTCAGTCCTTGGATTACTGACTTTTGCATTAGCCATCTTGTCCAGCTTTACTGGCTCATTTCCTAACAGCAAATGAACACTCTCTAGTATCTCTCATTTCTTAAAAACCAAAGACAATAAAAGAGTATCCTTCTATACTCACATTCTTCTCAGCTAAAGCCCCATTCCTCTACTCCTTCAGCTAAACCTGCCAAAGATCTGTTAACACATTTCCCTTTCACTCTTTCACTGAGTTGAGCATGATGCCCATTCCCACTACTCCACTGAAATGAATGCTCCTGGTATTATCAATCTCCATATTGCTCAACTCTGGACACACTCATCTTATCTGACTTGGAGCAGCGTCTGGTGGAATTGACCATGTCACCTTCTTAAAACAGTCTCCTCAGCTGGGAAACAAGACATCGCTCTTTCCTGCCTTTCTTCATCCCTAGCCAATTGTTTCCATTTGATTTTCTTAGCTGAATCTTTTCTTCTGTCCAAAACTAAATGTTGTGATGTGGATCCACTCAGGGTTTAGGGTTGGAGGCCCCATTTGTCAAGTTCATCTTTTTACACTCTTTCATTCTCAATGCATTGTCTCATCCATCCCTGTGGGTTTAAGCATCATTTGTATGCATATAATTCCCAGGGTTTTTGAAAATCTTGAACCCAAATTGCTTCTCTCCATTTTACACATCTTGCTGCCTACTTGATATTTTCATTTAGATATTTCATAAAATAATGAGAAGGGAGTAACCTCTGTACACCAGTTCTTCTGCCTAGCAAGTAACATGTGGAAGAAGGTCAGTATCTCAAGGATTCAAGGAAGGTGAGTGAGACTCTAAGGTTTACAGATCTTGAGAAGTGGGTTTATTTTAGTTTTGCTGTTTTTCCTTTGTTCCAATTTCACTGGGAACTGAATCACTGCACACACGAATGGCTTTGATTTCAGAGGAAATGTAAATGAAGTGCTATGATCACTCAAACTAGAAGTCTGTAGTCAAGGATAAGCCAAGCTTATCTCAGTCTGCCTGCCAAACTCAACTTCTCAATTAAATCTTCACAACATTTTCATCTCATAGCATTTTTCAATTGTACATGATTAGTTACAGAAATAGCCAAAACTGTGGAAATTTTAAGTTGAACAAACCTTGCAGCCAAAGGAAAGAACTCCGTCATCCAGCTGCAACACCACACCAAAAAACCTAGCTCCTCGCCTCCGGATAAGGATAGCAGGGAAAGAGAACATCTACATCCTCCCTAGACAAGGGAGAGCACAACTCACCCACATTCCAAAACCTTACCACCAAAGTGTAGCAGGTACAGGTATATGTTTCGAGTTTTCTGATTTACTCTTAGATTGTTGAGTTATGAAAGGAAAGGTATACTTTCCTAAGACAAACTGTTAACTTTAAAGAGACTTTTCCCCTGTGGGACATAAAAATGTTTCAAACTTGTTTGCATTTTCAGTGTACTTGTCACGCACATAGGGTAGCTGGTTTATTCTCTTCATATCCTGGCTGCTGGACTGTTTCAAAACTGGCTGGTTAATTCATATCCTTCCATAAAAATGGGAACCCTATGAATAATAATGGGCATAGTTTTCTTACTTTCCACTGGGGGAACAAAACACGGAAAGATCATTCACTCATTCCAAATTTTGAGTATCATGCAATGTGTGAGATGGTCAACGAGGAGCTCTGTGAAGCATAGCAACAAACAAGATTTGTCCTGGTCTCAAAGGGTATACATTGGCAAATCAGCAACAGTGTCACAGATATATAAATGCCATAGAACAAAAATAGATACCACCTATTTCTGTTTTGCGAGTGGCAATTCCAATCTTCCAGTGGTTTTACCTGAAGTATGTTTATAGCATATGATGGTGTCAGTAAATAAATAACTTACTTCACAGCATTTTCAATCTGGTTGAAACAACAAAATAGAGAAGGAATGAACATTAGAAATCTTGGATTTAATTTTTTTAATTTCTTAATTTTTCCCCTTATAGATCACATCTAATCTGTCCACCAGTCCTGTCAACTATCTTCAGAATATACGCATAACGTGACCATATCTAATTCACCGTATTGCCTGGATTGTCACGATAGCTTCTTAATTAGTCTCTCTTCCATATCAGCCCAGAGATTTATCTGGAACCCTTGAGTTCCATGGTCCCTTTTTGCATGATCCCGTCACACTTTTACATCTAAATTCTAGTTGTGATGTTTTATAATTTTTTTTAAAGAGAACTCCCCCAATTTTATAAGGCTTCATAAAACCTGGACTCATCTCTGCTTTCACAGTGCTTTTTGCCTTCTTATCATCTACTCTCAGTGTAGTAACTAGAATGATCCTTTTAAGACCTCTGTTTCAGGGCACCTGGGTGGCTCAGATGGTTAAGTGTCTGCCTTCGGCTCAGGTCATGATCTCCAGGTCTTGAGATCAGGTCCCATGTTGGGCTCCCAGCTCAGCAAGAAGGCTGCTTCTCCCTCTCCCTCGGCTCTCCCCTTGCTTGTGGTCTCTCTGTCTCTCTCAAATAAATAAATAAAATGTTTCAAATAAAATAAAATAAAAATAAAACCTCTGCTTAAAGCCTACCAATCATCTCCCATCTCATTCATCTTAAAAGCCAAAGACCTTACAGTTAGTGCATGATGCCATTTGTGACACTGTCTCAATATCCCTCTGGTCTTTCCCCTGTGAGTATCTCTCTGATTACTCTGCTATAGACACATTGCCCTCCTTGGTATTCATGGAAAATGCCAGGCATGTCCTGTTGCAGGACTTTTAATATTTACTCTTCTCTTAGGTATCCTTAGGGCTCAGACTCTCACCTTTGTTATCAGTTATCACCTTCCCAGAGCACCTGATTTAAACTCCAATCTTGTTTAAGTTCCCAAATTTCTTACTCTACTGTATTGGTTTGAGTGTTAGATCCCCCCAAAATACAGGTGTTCAAATCCAAATTCCTCTATGTGAAGGTACTAGGAGGGGGTCCTTTGGAGGAGGATTAGATCATAAGGATGGGAGCCCTAAAGAGGCCGGAGAGCTAGCTAAATCTATTTCTTCCATGTGAGGCTACAACTAGAAGTTTGCAACCAGGAAGACAGTCCTCACCCAACCATGCTGGACCTTGACCTTGAACTTCGAGCCTCCAAAACTGTAAGAAATGATTTTTTGTTGTTTAAGCCATCCAGCCTATAGCATTTTGTTACTGTAGCCTATGAAGACTAATACAGTAATTGGTACCAAGAACTGGGGTGCCACTGAAACAAATAACCTAAAAATGTGGAACCAGCTTTGAAACCAGGTAATAGATGAGGCTGGAAGAGCCTTGAGGTACATGCTTGAAAAAGCCAAGATGGTTGTAAAGAGACTACTAAAGTGATTCTGATGAGAGCTCAGAAAGAAAAGAGAGCTGGAAAGAAAGCTTCCATATTCTTAGAAAATAAGTGAACAGAATGTTCATGGAAATATGGCCAATGAAGGCCATTCTGATGAGAACTCAGATGGAAATGAGGAACATGTAATTAGGCAATGGAGAAAATGCAATCCTTGTCATAAAGTGGCTAAGAAGTTGACTGATCTGTGTTCTAGTGTCTTGTGGAAGGTGGAACTTCTGAGTGATGAAATGGAATATTCAGCTGAGGACATTTCTAAGTAAAGTGTTGAAGGGATGGCTTGGTTTCCTTCTGATTACTCACAGGAAGATATAAGAAGAGAGAAATGAATTAAAGAAAGATCTGCTAAGCAAAAAGGAACCAGAACTTAGATATTTGGAAAATTCTCAGCCTGTCCATTTGTAAAAAATGAGAAAGTTTGTTCTGGAGAGAATATTAAGGATATGGCTGAGCAATCACTTGATAAAGAGACTATGAGTGTGGCTCAGCCATTTAAGCAGACCAGGAATAGAGATGGGATTATACCAGCAAAGACACTGCCAGTTTGAACTAAAGCTGAACTAATGTAGGATGGGATGAAGAAAGTCTGGCAGATCTCTTAGATTCTACAAGACAGGCCCATAAAGCTATTCAGCTGCTAACCGTGCTATTGTTCAAGAAAAGGAAAGAAGGACCTCAGAGGCTACTCAGAGATCATCACTGCTGCTCCTTCCAGGACAGGCTCAGTAGGCACAGGCCTGGGTTGCGGGGGGGCGGAGGGCAAGGCAGCTTCCATCTTGGTTTCAAAGAGCAAGATCACCATCCAGCAGATCCGGTCATCAATACGCCTGCAGAGAGCAGTCGTGTGAAGGGTGCCTTGGAAGAGAGACACATGGTGGGCAAGGTGGCCACCACAGAGAGCTGTGCAAGCAGTGCCATACTGAGTCAAAAGGAGGACCACCTGCCAAACAGTAGGGGTGAAACTGCTATCCCAGGGGGCCTGGAGGGCAGAGCACCCAAGCAAAGAATATCATTCTCCTGCCTTAAGAGCTAATGGGATTTATCTTGTTACTGTTGGACTTACATGTGACCCATCCGTTCTTCCTTCCAATTTCTCCCTTTTGGAATGGGATCATCTATTTCTCCCATGTTTGTCCTACCACCAAATTTCAGAAGCTCATACTTGTCTGGCTTCACAGCTGGAGAGGAATTTTGTCTCAGGATGAATCATACCTTGAGTCTCACCCATACCCGATTTGTATGATATTTAGATGAGACTTTGGACTTTAGACTTCAAAGCTGATGCTGGAATGCATTGAGACTTTTGGAGTTATTGGGAAGGAATATATATATTTTGCATGCAGGACATGAATCCCAACAATGGAATTCCTATCTGACAGTACACACAAAACTAAAGCAGACACATTCATGATTTAAACGTTTTAAAAACCTTAAAAGTCCTAGAGATCTCTTAGAAATTTCAGTTTAAAAAGGCCTTTGAAACACAACACCGGAGCTAGAAAGCACAACGAAGAAAAAGAAAAGATTGGATTTTGTAGCTTAAAACTCACTGACAAAAGATACAATAAATAAGTTAAAAGACAAAGAATCTAGGAAACATATTTGGAATGACACACAGAAAGGAATTCATAGTTTATAATTCAAAAATAAAAAAACTCTTCAGTAAGAAAATGGCAAGCAATATATACTGGTTTCTTCACAGAGAAATAGAAGTAGCAAAGAAAGAGATGCTTCACCTCACTCATAATGAAAGAACTGAATTTTTTGTTATTTTCTTGTTTTTCTTGTTATTACAAGTTTTCTTGTTACTACAAGAAAATACCTTTCAGAGTCTTGGTTGCCTTGTGTTGCTGAATGCATTGAGAAGTCAATCCGGTAAGAAGATAAATTGGTACAAACATTTGGAGGGCATCAGGATAATATGTATAAAAATTTGAGATGTACATTTTTAGATATAATAATTTGTTTTTAAAAACTTACATGGAGGGACACTGGGTGGCTCAGTTGATTAAGCATCTGCCTTCGGCTCAAGTCATGATTCCAGGGTCCTGGGATCGAGCTCCACATTGGGCTCCCTGCTCAGTGGAGAGCCTGTTTCTCCCTCTCCCTCTGCTGCTCCCTCTGCTTGTGGTTTCTCTCTGTCAAATAAATCAATAAAATATTTTTTAAAAACTCACATGGAAATAATGAGGCAAGTAGATATAACACTAGGTCCTATCATGTTTATTGCAGCTTTGTTTATAATATTAAGGTACTAGAAACAAGAAAATGTTTATCATCAGGGATCGGTTAAACTAATTTCCTCACATGGGAACAATGGAACATAACTAAAAAGATGAGATAGTTTGATATGAATTAACATAAAAAGGTATAGCCAACATTGTTATAGTTTTTAAAATATTTTGTTTTTTATAGTTCCCATTGATGTAGAAAGATAGCTACATGTATTTTAAAAATCTGAAGACATACACAATGAAATGATAAAATTTATATTTGGGAGATAAAGAAGGACTATCACTTTCTACTTAGAAATCAGTATTGTATGGTGACTAACATAACACAATTGAAAAAAAGAAATCAGCATTGCATAATTTTTTATGATGCTGTACTACTTTGATAATCAGCAAAATTGCTAAAGTTATTTCCATTATGTAAAAGAAAAAATGAGGAATTTCCCTTTACTTAAGAAATATGTCTTCACATATATGTGTTCTTCAATTCATATGAACAGTTTTCCAATAAAATCTCAATCAACATTATCTATAATTTTTTATAATTATTAAAATGTGTTTTTCAGAATGTTACACTATGTATTAATATATCCTTTGAATTTCTCACCGATTCTATGGGGCTTAAAATGATATCTTAAAAAGTCGTATTATCTAGGCCAATGCTTCAAATACTCGGAAGTCCACATAGCTGGAGAAGCTGTACATATTTTTTTAAAGACTGAACTCAGGTGATACTGGTTCACTGATGCCATATGAATTGTAATACAGAAGGAAATTTTCATTTTTTCTTCTTCAAGGTGCGCTTTCCTTGCCAATTGCTGATATAATGTAAACTTTCCAAAAGTTTCTGAAATAAGAATCTTCAATATTCATATAAACAGTGTTTTATATTACATGTATCAAGATATTCTCACCCAATCAGTATGGTTACAAATGCAAGAACTGTCTATTTCCATCCATTTTTAGTGTTGCCACATGTCAACCCAAACAATGTCGATTTAACAATGTGATCAGTTGCTTCTAATTCAAATCTCTAATTTTCTTTACTTGAAAAGATACAATAAATAGATCAATCTAATACTCATGCTACTTTGGCAAATAAGCTTCCCTATGTTTTTTGTTTGTTGCTTTTTATATGAGATAAGGTTGTGAGATGGTGGAAAAATTCCTGGATGAGGCAATCAAGAAATTTGGATTCTACTCTCAATAGCTACAAAAAGCTGGGGTAAGCCACTTAATTAGTTGGGGGCCCAAGTTTTTCTTCCATAAAATGAAGTATTATAATCAGGAAATTCTTAGTCACTGTCCCTATTAAATGTCAAGTCATGAAATGATTCAGGGAGAAAATCTGTCTATGATTCTATATCTTGTCTTCTCCACAAATACTTAATGATCCAACACCAAATCTCTTTCCCTTGCTAAACTTTTTACTATTATATTTGTATTTAAATACTTTTCTTTATACATTCCTGTTAAATCATGTCAGTTAGATAATAAATATAGATTTCTTGACTTGATATAAGCTATTTAAAAAAAAAAAAACTTTGTCCGTAAGCCTCTAGCATCATTAAATCATATATGAATTATAATATATAGTGACATTTTTGAGTAATAAAGACTATGACTTTATTTTCTACATTTAATACTTTACCTTTTGGAAATTTTGATGTGTGGAATAAATAAGAAATTTATTCCATTAAAAAACAAAAACAAAACCAAAACCAATATATAGTGACATGTTCTAAAATTACGTTAAGAAAAGAGAAACATTATTTTTAAAAATTTAAAATCTCTCTCATCTGCAGTCAAACATTTCATTGTGCGACAACTTTCTCTTCCTGAGAAAAGAGAATGAAAATGATTCTTTCATTGGAAACTGAAAAAATAATACACAAAAATGATGCTGGTTCCATGACCTGTGTGTGTGTGTGTCTGTGTGTGTGTCTGTGTGTATGTTACAGTATAATCACAATGTTTTCTAATTTTCTTGTTCCTCTTCATTCTCACCATATCATTCGAGGTACACTTAGGAATATCATACCGTCTTAAATGTCCATCTTTTTTTCAGCACATCTGTGCTATTACAGCCTCATTGATCCAGTTGAAATCCCAGAGAACAGTATGAAGGCATAGAGGGATGTCCAATAGCCTGTTGGACGGTAAAAAGAAATATTAAATGCAAAAAAGCTGAGTGTCCACAAGTGCAGGTCTTTGGGACTGGATAACACAAAGCATTAGTCTGCAAAGGCTTAAAATTCCTACATAGTGAGCATCTAACATCGCATGCTGCCCCCTGGCAGCAACCAAAGAAACAATGGTAAAAAATGGTGGTGGGGGGGGTGCTAGAGAACTCCTTTGAGAATATAATTAAATCATGGAATTTCCTCCCAAAGCATATACCTACAAAGGCAAATCTTTCAAATTTGTGAGTGCAGGATTATACTCCCCAGCCCCCTTCCTCCTCCCTGTCCTTAAACCATTAGACCAGGAAGTAATATAATAGAGGTGTAAAGGCTCCCAAATCAGAAAAACTTGAGTTCACATCTCAGGTCTGCCTTTTAATATCTGTGACATTGGGAAAATAACATCATTTTCATAGCCTTAGTTTCCTCATTTTTAAAATGAGGTGAACAGCCATGTCTACTTCATATACTTACAAATATTTATTAAGCACCCACTATGCATTGTTTTAGAGCTCTCATGGAGCTCAAATTCTAATAGAAGTAAACCAAAAATAAACATGTAAACAAGGTAGCATAACTTTTAAAAATAGAGTATGTGCAGGTGGGCGTCAGAGAATGGTCAAGGAAATCTTCTCTGACAGTAATAAAACCCCAAGTCAGTCACCATGTGGAGTACTGCAGGGGGGGGACTAGAAAGTGCACAGGCTTAAGTGTTCAGGAAGAGAAAGAAGGTGAATAAGCCTGAACAACAACAAAAAAAGAGAATGGAATACAAGAGAAGAGAAGCAGGCAGATGGATATTCAACCATATAAGGCCATAACAAAGCACTGAAATTTTTTCATTGTTTTTGTTCAATTTTCTAATATGAAAACTGTCAAACATACAAAAGTAGAAAAAAGAGTAAATTTTCATGTGAACAGAGTCAACAATTATCATTTTGCCACATATCTTTTTTTTTCTTTTTTTTTTTAAAGATTTTATTTATTTATTTGACAGACAGAGACCACAAGTAGGCAGAGAGGCAGACAGAGAGAGACGGGGGGTCGGGGGAAGCAGGCTCCCTGCTGAGCAGAGAGCCCGATATGGGGCTCGATCCCAGGACCCTGGGATCATGACCTGACCCGAAGGCAGAGGCTTTTAACCCACTGAGTTACCCAGGTGTCCCCTCTTTCTTTTCTTTTTGACAGGGATGGGACACTATAGCACTTTAAAGGAAGCTCCTGAAATCATGTTATTTTACCCATAAATTCATCTAAAAAAAAGGTCGATCTCCTACACAACCAAAATGCCTAACACCTAACAAAATTAACCATAATCCTTGAATATTCTCAAGTGCTCATCCACATTTCCTCAATTTTCTCCAAAATGTCTTTTTAAAAGTTGACTTGTTTGAAAGGAGATAGATTATATTGAAATTGCAATTGAAGTCATTAAAGTGATTTACTTTAAAAAAAAAAATCAGTCTGGCAACTCTGGAAAATAAATTACAGAAAAGCCAAAGTGGTTGCCATGAAACTATTTAGGAGGGGCCTGCATTGCCCAGAAGGAGATGAGAGTGGTTTGAGCCAAGGAGATCCCAGGGGACACTGGAAGAGTCCGACTGGAAGACATAGCTAACAGAACTTTCTTTCTTTCTTTCTTTCTTTTAAAGATTTATTTATTTGACAGACAGAGATCACAAGTAGGCAGAGAGGCAGGCAGAGAAAGAGGGGAAAGCAGGTTTCCTGCTGAGCAGAGAGCCCGATGCGGGGCTCAATCCCAGAACCCTGGGATCATGACCTGAGCTGAAGGCAGAGGCTTTAACCCGTTGAGCCACCCAGGTGCCCCCTAACAGAACTTTCTAATCCACTTCATGTGGTAGGATGAGGGAAAAAAGTAATTGAGGGTGGTGTTTAATTTTGGAGTTGAGAGGCAGAGCCAATTAATTCTGTGAACTAAAAGGGGAAAGACTGAAAAGGAGGAAGAACAGGTTTGTGGGGAGAAAGCACCAGGCATAAGAAAGGTAGGTTAATGCACCTGAGGGGTTATCCACTAAGAAATGCATTTGAAGTCCTGGAACCAGAAGATAGGATAAGGGAGAGTTCAGTTAGAGACCACAAAGGAATCTAGGAGTAACCTCTGGGAGATTCAACTTTTAAAATGTCATCAAAGGAGGATAGAAACAAGCAATCAGCCATATAGCAAGATAACTAAACACAACATGGAGTCAGACACACTAAGAGGAGGGGGTTTCGAAGAGTAGCCACCTGCATCAAAACCCATCTGGGGGCTGACTTAGATGAGATGAGAGACTTGATAACTATCTTGTGACTTTGGGAGGAGGAGTCAAGATGGCGGAGAAGTAGCAGGCTGAGACTACTTCAGGTAGCGGGAGATCAGCTAGATAGCTTATCTAAAGATTGCAAACACCTACAAATCCAACGGGAGATCGAAGAGAAGAAGAACAGCAACTCTAGAAACAGAAAATCAACCACTTTCTGAAAGGTAGGACTGGCGGAGAAGTGAATCCAAAGCGACAGGAAGATAGAGCGCGGGGGGAGGGGCCGGCTCCCGGCAAGCGGCGGAGCAACGGAGCACAAAATCGGGACTTTTAAAAGTCTGTTCCACTGAGGGACATCGCTCCAGAGGCTTAACCAGGGTGAAGCCCACGCAGGGTCAGCGTGCCCTCAGGTCCCGTAGGGTCACAGAAGGATCAGGGGTGTCTGAGTGTCGCAGAGCTTACAGGTATTAGAACGGGGAAGCCAGCTACAGAGACAGAGCTGAGGAGTGAGCTCTAAGCTCGGGGTTACCTTGAACCGGTCTCAGGCTCGGTTAGCTCAGAGCGCGGCCGGAGGCAGGGTGATGGGAGTAATTGGGCGCTGTTCTCTGAGGGCGCACTGAGTGGGGCCCCGGGCTATCCGCTCCTCCAGGCTGGAGACCGGGAAGCCGCCATCTTCATTCCCGTCCTCCGGAACTCTACGGAAAGCACTCAGGGAACAAAAGCTCCTGAAAGCAAACCCGAGCAGATTACTCAGCCCGGCCTCTGGTAAGGGCGGTGCAATTCTGCCTGGGGCAAAGACGCTTGAGAATCACTACAACAGGCCCCTCCCCCAGAAGATCAACAAGAAACCCAGCCAGGACCAAGTTCACCTACCAAGGAGTGCAGTTTCAATACCAAGGAGAGCAGCGGAATTCCAGAGGAGGAGAAAGCAAAGCACGGAACTCATGGCTTTCTCCCCATGATTCTTTAGCCTTGCAGTTAATTTAATTTTTTTTTCTTTTTCAGTTTTTTTTCTCTTCTTCTGTTAAATTATTTTAACTTTTACCCTTTCCTTTTTTAACGTTTTTTTAACTAGTTTATCTAATATATATATATTTTTTTCCTTTTTATATTTTTTCTTTATTCGTTTTCTTTTTTTAATTGTTTCTTTTTTTTTTTTCTTTCTGAACCTCTTTTTATCCACTTTCTCCCCCCTCACGATTTGGGATCTCTTCTGATTTGGCTAAAGCATATTTTCCTGGGGTTGTTGCCACCCTTTTAGTATTTTACTTGCTCTTTCATATACTCTTATCTGGACAAAATGACAAGGCGGAAAAATTCACCACAAAAAAAAGAACAAGAGGCAGTACCGAAGGCTAGGGACCTAATCAATACAGACATTGGTAATATGTCAGATCTAGAGTTCAGAATGACGATTCTCAAGGTTCTAGCCGGGCTCGAAAAAGGCATGGAAGATATTAGAGAAACCCTCTCCGGAGAGATAAAAGCCCTTTCTGGAGAAATAAAGGAACTAAAATCTAACCAAGTTGAAATCAAAAAAGCTATTAATGAGGTGCAATCAAAAATGGAGGCTCTCACTGCTAGGATAAATGAGGCAGAAGAAAGAATTAGCGATATAGAAGACCAAATGACAGAGAATAAAGAAGCTGAGCAAAAGAGGGACAAACAGCTACTGGACCACGAGGGGAGAATTCGAGAGATAAGTGACACCATAAGATGAAACAACATTAGAATAATTGGGATTCCAGAAGAAGAGGGAACAAGAGGGGAGCAGAAGGTATATTGGAAAGAATTATTGGAGAGAATTTCCCCAATATGGCAAAGGGAACAAGCATCAAAATCCAGGAGGTTCAGAGAACCCCCTCAAAATCAATAAGAATAGGTCCACACCCCGTCACCTAATAGTAAAATTTACAAGTCTTAGTGACAAAGAGAAGATCCTGAAAGCAGCCCTGGAAAAGAAGTCTGTAACATACAATGGTAAAAATATTAGATTGGCAGCAGACTTATCCACAGAGACCTGGCAGGCCAGAAAGAGCTGGCATGGTATATTCAGAGTACTAAACGAGAAAAACATGCAGCCAAGAATACTATATCCAGCTAGGCTATCACTGAAAATAGAAGGAGAGATTAAAAGCTTCCAGGACAAACAAAAACTGAAAGAATTTGCAAATACCAAACCAGCTCTACAGGAAATATTGAAAGGGGTCCTCTAAGCAAAGAGAGACCCTATAGTAGTAGATCAGAAAGAAACAGAGACAATATACAATAATAGTCACCTTACAGGCAATACAATGGCACTAAATTCATATCTCTCAATACTTACCCTGAATGTTAATGGGCTAAATGCTCCAATCAAAAGACACAGGGTATCAGAATGGATAAAAAAACAAAACCCATCTATATGTTGCCTACAAGAAACATATCTTAAACCCGAAGACACCTCCAGATTTAAAGTGAGGGGGTGGAAAAGAATTTACCATGCTAATGGACATCAGAAGAAAGCAGGAGTGGCAATCCTTATATCAGATCAATTAGATTTTAAGCCAAAGACTATAATAAGAGATGAGGAAGGACACTATATCATACTCAAAGGATCTGTCCAACAAGAAGATCTAACAATTTTAAATATCTATGCCCCTAACGTGGGAGCAGCCAACTATATGAACCAATTAATAACAAAATCAAAGAAACACATCGACAATAATACAATAATAGTAGGGGACTTTAACACTCCCCTCACTGACATGGACAGATCCTCCAAGCAAAAGATCAACAAGGAAATAAAGGCCTTAAATGACACACTGGACCAGATGGACATCAAAGATATATTCAGAACATTTCATCCCAAAGCAACAGAATACACATTCTTCTCTAGTGCACACGGAACATTCTCCAGAATAGATCACATTCTCAGTCCTAAATCAGGTCTCAACCGTTACCAAAAGATTGGAATCATTCCCTGCATATTTTCAGACCACAATGCTCTGAAGCTAGAACTCAATCACAAGAGGAAATTTGGAAAGAACCCAAATACATGGAGATTAAACAGCATCCTTCTAAAGAATGAATGGGTCAACCAAGAAATTAAAGAAGAATTGAAAAAATTCATGGAAACAAATGATAATGAAAACACAACGGTTCAAAATCTGTGGGACACAACAAAGGCAGTCCTGAGAGGAAAATATATAGCGGTACAAGCCTTTCTCAAGAAACAAGAAAGGTCTCAGGTACACAACCTAACCCTACACCTAAAGGAGCTGGAGAAAGAACAAGAAAGAAACCCTAAACCCAGCAGGAGAAGAGAAATCATAAAGATCAGAGCAGAAATCAATGAAATAGAAACCAAAAAAACAATAGAACAACGAACTAGGAGCTGGTTCTTTGAAAGAATTAATAAGATCGATAAACCCCTGGCCAGACTTATCAAAAAGAAAAGAGAAAGGACCCAAATAAATAAAATCATGAATGAAAGAGGAGAGATCACAACGAACACCAAAGAAATACAGACAATTATAAGAACATACTATGAGCAACTCTACGCCAACAAATTTGACAATCTGGAAGAAATGGATGCATTCCTAGAGACATATAAACTACCACAACTGAACCAGGAAGAAATAGAAAGCCTGAACAGACCCATAACCAGTAAGGAGATTGAAACAGTCATCAAAAATCTCCAAACAAACAAAAGCCCAGGGCCAGATGGCTTCCCGGGGGAATTCTACCAAACATTTAAAGAAGAACTAATTCCTATTCTCCTGAAACTGTTCCAAAAAATAGAAATGGAAGGAAAACTTCCAAACTCATTTTATGAGGCCAGCATCACCTTGATCCCAAAACCAGACAAGGATCCCATCAAAAAAGAGAACTACAGACCAATATCCTTGATGAACACAGATGCAAAAATTCTCACCAAAATACTAGCCAATAGGATTCAACAGTACATTAAAAGGATTATTCACCACGACCAAGTGGGATTTATTCCAGGGCTGCAAGGTTGGTTCAACATCCGCAAATCAATCACTGTGATACAACACATTAATAAAAGAAAGAACAAGAGCCATACGAAACTCTCCATAGATGCTGAGAAAGCATTTGACAAAGTACAGCATCCCTTCCTGATCAAAACTCTTCAAAGTGTAGGGATAGAGGGCACATACCTCAATATTATCAAAGCCATCTATGAGAAACCCACCGCAAATATCATTCTCAATTGAGAAAAACTGAAAGCTTTTCCGCTAAGGTCAGGAACACGGCAGGGATGTCCGTTATCACCACTGCTATTCAACATAGTACTAGAAGTCCTAGCCTCAGCAATCAGACAACAAAAGGAAATTAAAGGCATCCAAATCAGCAAAGAAGAAGTCAAACTATCACTCTTCGCAGATGATATGATACTATATGTGGAAAACCCAAAAGACTCCACTCCAAAACTGCTAGAACTTGTACAGGAATTCAATAAAGTATCAGGATATAAAATCAATGCACAGAAATCAGTTACATTTCTCTACACCAACAACAAAACAGAAGAAAGAGAAATTAAGGAGTCAATCCCATTTACAATTGCACCCAAAACTATAAGATACCTAGGAATAAACCTAACCAAAGAGACTAAGAATCTATAGACAGAAAACTATAAAGTACTCATGAAAGGAATTGAGGAAGACACAAAGAAATGGAAAAATGTTCCATGCTCCTGGATTGGAAGAATAAATATTGTGAAAATGTCTATGCTACCTAAAGCAATCTACACATTTAACGCAATCCCTATCAAAGGACCATCCATTTTTTTCAAAGAAATGGAACAAATAACCCTAAAATTTATATGGAACCAGAAAAGACCTCGAATAGCCAAAGCAATATTGAAAAAGAAAGCCAAAGTCGGTGGCATCACAATTCCGGACTTCAAGCTCTATTACAAAGCTGTCATCATCAAGACAGCATGGTACTGGCACAAAAACAGACACATAGATCAATGGAACAGAATAGAGAGCCCAGAAATAGACCCTCAACTCTATGGTCAACTAATCTTCGACAAAGCAGGAAAGAATGTCCAATGGAAAAAAGACAGCCTCTTCAATAAATGGTGTTGGGAAAATTGGACAGCCACAAGCAGAAAAATGAAATTGGATCATTTCCTTACACCACACACGAAAATAGACTCAAAATGGATGAAGGACCTCAATGTGAGAAAGGAATCCATCAAAATCCTTGAGGAGAACACAGGCAGCAACCTCTTTGACCTCAGCCGCAGCAACATCTTCCTAGGAACATCGCCAAAGGCAAGGGAAGCAAGGGCAAAAATGAACTATTGGGATTTCATCAAGATCAAAAGCTTTTGCACAGCAAAGGAAACAGTTAACAAAACCAAAAGACAACTGACAGAATGGGAGAAGATATTTGCAAATGACATATCGGATAAAGGGCTAGTGTCCAAAATCTATAAAGAACTTAGCAAACTCAACACCCAAAGAACAAATAATCCAATCAAGAAATGGGCAGAGGACATGAACAGACATTTCTGCAAAGAAGACATCCAGATGGCCAACAGACACATGAAAAAGTGCTCCACATCACTCGGCATCAGGGAAATACAAATCAAAACCACAATGAGATACCACCTCACACCAGTCAGAATGGCTAAAATTAACAAGTCAGGAAATGACAGATGCTGGCGAGGATGCGGAGAAAGGGGAACCCTCCTACACTGTTGGTGGGAATGCAAGCTGGTGCAACCACTCTGGAAAACAGCATGGAGGTTCCTCAAAATGTTGAAAATAGAACTACCCTATGACCCAGCAATTGCACTGCTGGGTATTTACCCTAAAGAGACAAACGTAGTGATCTGAAGGGGCACGTGCACCCGAATGTTTATAGCAGCAATGTCTACAATAGCCAAACTATGGAAAGAACCTAGATGTCCATCAACAGACGAATGGATAAAGAAGATGTGGTATATATACACAATGGAATACTATGCAGCCATCAAAAGAAATGAAATCTTGCCATTTGCGACGACGTGGATGGAACTAGAGGGTATCATGCTTAGCGAAATAAGTCAATCGGAGAAAGACAACTATCATATGATCTCCCTGATATGAGGGAGAGGAGATGCAACATGGGGGGTTAAGRGGGGTAGGAGAAGAGTAAATGAAACAAGATGGGATTGGGAGGGAGACAAACCATAAGTGACTCTTAATCTCACAAAACAAACTGAGGGTTGATGGGGGGTGGGGTTATGGACATTGGGAAGGGTATGTGCTATGGTGAGTGCTGTGAAGTGTGTAAACCTGGCGATTCACAGACCTGTACCCCTGGGGATAAAAATATATGTTTATAAAAAATAAAATTAAAAAAAAAACTATCTTGTGACTTTGGTAAGATGTTTCTAGAAGGTGGGGAGAAAAGATTGGGAAGAAAGAAAGTAGAGACAACCCAGACAGTTTTAAGAAGTTTTACCAAGTACAGGAGTTGAGAGATGGGGTGCAGGGCTGGGGGAGGATGCGCGTTCCTAAGAGGACAGTCTTGTTTAGTTTTGTTCAGGTGCTACTAATGCTGGTTTGTTGATGGGAAGGACCTGACAGAGATGATTAAATTGATGATGTGGCAGAGGCTGGAGATCACTGAAGTGTTTCCATCACTAAGAGCACAGCAGATTCAGAACACAGAGATTGTTATGCTTATATAGGAGCGGGAAGAAAAAAGGCAAAACATATCAGAGCATGTGCAGGTAAATGGATAGATTTTGTACTTGGGAAACAATGCATTCCCTTCTTAATTGCTTCTATTTTCTGCCTCTATTTTTCTGTGTGAAATAATAAGCCACATCCACAGCTGAACATTGGGTGGGGCGGCGTTGAATGTTTTAGAAGAAAAAGAAAAAAGAAGAAGTGTGAAATAACAGTCTCTGGAGTGGGACTCTAAATACACTGGTTTCGGACATTTAGTGGGATTGCTAGACAGGGCAGTGTGCTTGGAGATTAAATTCAAGGGAGACTTGTCCGCACACTCATGGGATTGTTTGCCAGAAGCGTTCAGCTGTCTGCTGTGTCCAGAAAGTTTGTTTCCAAAGATGTTCAGTCTGCAGTTTTAAAGTTTTCTTAGTCTAGGGGCACCTGGGTGGCTCAGTGGGTTAAGCCTCTGCCTTCGGCTCAGGTCATGAGCCTGCTTCCCCCACTCTCTCTGCCTGACTCTCTGCCTACTTGTGATCTCTCTCTGTCAAATAAAGAAAATCTTAAAAAAAAATAAATTAAGTTTTCTTAGTCTAAACCCCTTTTTATAGTGGATATTGTGACTTGTCCCTCTCTGACCCTATTATAATGTCTAATACAGAATATGACTCTCAGAAGTGTTTATGATATGAATGAATGAATGAATGGTTACTGATACCATCCATGTTTCACAGATAGGGCCACTGAGTCAAAAAGGAGATTTTATGGGGTGCCTGGGTGGCTCAGTCGGTTAAGTGTGGGACTCTTGATTTTCGGCTCAGGTAGGCTCCAGCTGTGCATGGAGCCTAATTAAGATTCTCTCTTTCCCTCCCTCTTTACCCTTGACCCCCTTAAAATATAAAGAGAGCGAGAGCGAGCGAGAGAAAGAGGTTCTGTTACTTTTTTTCATTTCGTAGCACATAAAAGACTAAAATCAGCAGTGATTAGAACTGGAAATCCCAAACCTGGCTGACTCTGAAAATCATGAGGAAAGCTTTTAAAAATACATGCTCTATCCAGCACCCACCCTTAATCAGTCGAATCAGAATAATTCAAGCAGAATTTCACAGGGTAGACCCCAGGCATCTGTATTTGACAGCCTCTAAGCGATGGGTACAGAATGAGCTTTAAAGATGTCTACACTAGTAATGAGTCCTTGGGGAGCAGAGACTATGTCTGTTCCTTGTAATTCCATCACCAGAGGCACATTTGTTTCATCTTCTCTGCACACCAAAGCCCTTATTGAATGACTCTCCCAGCCCTCAGCCAAGTGATTTTTGTATGAGCCTATTTCATGTTTGTCTCTGCTGCTGTCTTTTAAATGTATTTTCTTTCATTCTCACCTTGTAATAACCAATGACTATTTTACTTGCACCCCCTCAATAGCACAGCAAATACCTCCCCTAAAAGAGTGAAGAAATGAGAAGGGAGTGGTTTCGCTGCCAAGCTGTCCGAACAACAGGATATGCTTCAAGGCTCACAAACCGGAGCCTCGGACAGCATGGAGTTCAGACTGGTGGTGAAGCTCAAGATAGCAAGAAAAAAAAGTCAGGGCATCTGGGTGGCTCAGTCGATTAAGCATCTGCCTTCAGCTCAGGTCATGATCCCAGGGTCCTGGGATCGAGTCCCAAGTCGGGCTCCCTGCTTGGGGAGAGAGCCTGCTTCTCCCTCTCCCTCTGCTTTCTTCTCCCCCTGCCTGTGCACTCTCTCTTTCTCTCTCTCTGTCAAATAAGTAAATAAACTCTTTTTAAAAAAATGAAAAAAAGTAAAAAAAGAGTACACCCAACAGTAAGAAGCAGTACAGAACATCTAAGGAACTAGGGAAATCTGGTTTTTTACTGTTCTATAGTAGCGGATAGTAACTGAAGTTCTGTGTGACCGCATCCCTGTACCATTAGCGCTAATAATATATGTCATAAACCTTCCTCGTACCAAAGGAAGAGCATCAGAGCCACCGCTCTCTACACTCATCCAGAATTCTCTAGGACTTAGGCCTGAAATCTAGGCCTGAAATATGGAGCAGTATCACTATAAATAACTACAATTATTATAGAAAACATTATATACCATATTCTATATGGTATAAAATATTATAAATAACATTAAATAAAAAGCATTGAATCCGTTGCCTAGGGTGCCTGGGTGGTTCAGTAGGTTAAGCATCTGCCTTCAGCTCAGGTCATGATCCCAGGGTCCTGGGATCGAGTCTTGTGTCAAGCTTCCTGCTCAGCAGGGAGTCTGTTCCTCCTTCTCCCTCTTCCTGCCTCTCTGCCTCCTTGTTCCCTTTCTCTCTGTCAAATAAATAAATAAAATCTTAAAAATAAACAAATCAATCCATTAGCCATAGGCAGTAAAAGCCAACCCATAAATAACAATATGTCGCAAAGTAAATTCAAATATTTCTTTTGAGGCATATTCCGGTTCCCTGGTTCTATTTTTTTTCTCTCACTTGTTTAGTAGCAAAAACTAAACCAATGTTAGCTTAGTGTTACAGTACGTAACACAGGCAGTAGATGCCTGTGGAGCATTTGATCATATTATTTAATATTCCCTGCAGCACTATGTGATTAAACAGTAACACACATTACCATTCCTATTTTATATTGGAGGAATCCATAGTCCAAGACTGTAAACGGTTAGTACCAGGTGGAAAAACAAGGGCAAAACTGTAGCTCAAAGTTAGATGTTCTGATTCCAAGTCTTCTTCTCCCCTCACCCCCAAAATACCACTGAAATCATCCTATATTTTAAAATATTTCTTTAGGAATGTTCGATGTGAGTTGTTGAGAAGGTATGGAAAAAATTCTTCTTCATCACCATCTCCCTTATGCTGTATACATAGCTCCAAGCTCTTAAAATGCTTTAATGAAAAATAAGTTTTATTAAATCTATTTCTTTTTTTAAAAAATATCTTATTTATTTTGCAGAGAGAGAGAGAGCACAAGCAAGGGGAGCAGCAGGCCGAGGGAGAAGCAGGTTCCTGCTGAGTAAAGAGCCTGATGCTTGATCCCACAATCCTTGGATGATGATCTGAGTGAAAGACAGACGCTTAACCCACTGAGCTACCCAGACGTCCCTATTAAATCATTTCTATTTTAACCAAATTTTAGATTTGTTTCCCTAGAACAGAATGGCTCTCCTAGAGTAGATAGTGTTGACAGAAAGGAGAGGGATTTAAGCTCATCCTCATGGCTTAAAAGGCCATACAAGCACAATATTTCTTCACTGGGCCCATGAAACAAACCCCCTGTGGATTACAAATTGCCTCTTCCACTCATTTTATAGTAGAGAGCCAGAATAATTTTCCTTGTTCTTGTTAGTTTCTGCGACAAACAACTGCCATTTCTGCAGCCTGGAGAGTAAAAGGGAAAAAAAAAAAGTCTTATGTAAGGAAATTTCATCCATTTCCCCTAATTGCATTTGCTTCTTATTTGGCTTCAGGCTCTCGGCCATGTACAAATAAAGCGGCTTTGCACAGGAATGACAGGGACAAGGAAAATGTGCGTACGGAAATGGCACCCTTCTATCTGAACACAGGACTTTCCACCTGCTTACCTCTCACCAGGTGCTTTTCTCTCTGCTAACTTGAAATCAATCAGCCCAGAGTGAGAGCAGAAAGTTCATGTCAGCACTGGGGATTTAGAATTCAAAGACTTGAAAAATCACTGAGGTATCAAATACATATCTTAGTGTCTCTATGTTCACTTTCTGGCAAGGTGCTGTCAGAAATTTCATTGGAACAAAATAGGGTCAAAACTATTAATCACTGTTTTTTAAGTAAAAGCAAAAAATGTTTACAAAATAATGGTGAACATTCTACTGTTAACAATAATTATTATAATTTATTGAGCAATTACTCTGTCCCAGACCCTATGTGAAGAGCTTTACACACATTATCTCAACTAACCTCCTAGCCATCCGAGGAAATAGGTATGATGATCCTCATTTTGTATAGGAGGAAATGGGGGTTAAATTCACTCACTAGCAGGTCACTGAGCTAGCATTTAAACCCCTTCAACTGTAGAATTTCAAAAATCTTGAAGCACTGGATTATATTGCCCAATAATAATAACAAGGCATATACATGCGATTTATATTAATAGTTTGTTGATCATTATTTTCAGAGGCTATATTTTGTTTAGCATTTGCCAGTTTGCATTATTAATAGTTCTAATGGATGATTTTCTAAACCACATTTTAAGAAAAAGATCAGTTGCAATAAACTTGAGGTAGACTGAGGCACTTAATGTTGTTTTCGAATCCCTAAAGGCCTAAAGAAAGTATTTAAATCTCAAACCACACCTTATGGCTTTGTCATGTGTCAACTTGGCTGCGCTGAACTACATCTCCCAGAATTTCTTTTCTTACATGTTTTCCGTTAGAGTGGACCACAACTGAGATTCTTAGGGGGTTATTTGGAGAGCCAACCAGTTCACACAGAGATTAAAACCCTGTAACACATGTATCTCCTACCGGTTCTACTCTCTGATTTAACCCTAATGGAAACAGTAAGTTAGGTAAACACAATGGGTTAAATTTCTTGTTATTTCATTATTTATAAGAACCAGAGCTCTATTAACAGGTTCCATTTCATTTCAATAAAGATGACTCATAATTGAATCAAAACTTTGGATAACAAATCCAAGTAAATAATAAATCCATAATAAATGGTCAATATCAGAGAGAGATGATATAATTTTGCTCAATTTATTTTGTTCAATTAATTAAATTTCCTCTTATGCCAATAAGTAGCAATGAAGATTGGGATTATGATTTTTTATAACATTTAAACTATTGTATTTTGAATTAAGTAATTTTAACATTCCTATTTTTCCCTTTCTCTTGAATCAGAAAAAAGATTCAAGAGACAAGTGGGGTGGGGAAGAGGAGAATAAAGAGATTCTGAATCCATTTTTTGGTATACAATTACAAAAAAAACGATTCTGGCTATTATTCTATATATTTCTTAATCCATACTCCCACTGGTTGCTCTCAAAATAGAACATTCACAGTGGGAAAAAGGGCCCAGTGGAGGAGCCATCTCTACCTTGTAACCACAGTCACAAGGCCATGGCCCCTCAGTAAGTCTGTAGATTCTCATCTGGACATCATAAAATCCTTCTAATAATACTTGACACCTATTTTCAAAGGACTTTATTTCTAAAGTCGGGCTGTTTTGTGCTAAATTAATTCAGAAGGGCATGAGGGAACATAGGATGCATTAAGGAACTGCCATTGCTATAGCAACCGAAAGGAGAATTATAATTAATTATTTTTAACCCATATGTATATTTTATAGGAACATTTGAAAGGAAGGAAGTAGAACTCAGGAAGCTAAGCAACAGACTGGGAACTACATGTGATTTGAAAGCTTTTTTCCTAACTGTGTTACTAACCAGATAAATACTTCCCTATCATCCTCCTTCTGACCAACAGTGGGGAAAGATCCTCGCCTAATGTGTGGGATTCCTATGGGGAAATACTAATGGACTGCACTAGAAAGCTTTCTGCAAACTGAGATCTCTCACAAAATGCTTCACAGTAAAAATGGGTCTCGTTCTCATACTCTGTAAACTCATCAAGGGCTTGAACTTGATGGCCAAATCATCTTCTGTGCTATTTCAAGACATTCTCTTAGGAAAAAAATAAAAAAGATCTTACAGACATGGAATCATAAGTAAATTGAGAACCCACAGCTTCAAACTCTGTTTTCTGCTCCCCTAAGAGATACCATCACCCCTGCCCAGTTCTGAGTCCAAACAGAATTTTATAAAACATTTTCTCACCCACTAATGACAGAAAAAAGTAGAGAAAGACCTTATAAATATACATCAAACCTAGTAGAAATAACTTCTTAAGACTCTCTGTGAACTCTCTGAATAAAACTGTGTTGTCTTTTCCAGCCTCAGCCTGCATATATTAGCCTATCCAGAACTGGTATGTCTGATGAGTTATTTCAATTTCAATCTTTGTTCACATCCTCAGGTCAGGCTCTCATTAAAAATTCATTTGAAAGCAACTAATTATATTACCAACCTCAATGTATACTTCCAACTTTTAATAAGATGCTAAAAACCAGTGATGACTCACTCCCACAGAATACCATTTAGGTCTGTCAGTGAAAAGACAGAAATATCCTTTCCACAACTTTTGTACAACATACAAACTCACGTAACTATCATTTTCTGGTATGTAAATGTGTACCAATAAACTCAAAAAGAAATAGTCATCCTAACTTATATACCCTGAACAAACCAACTTTCCCCACTGCATTGTATATGTAAAGCTTATTATAGCCATTTGGGTGGAGGTAGCCTTGCCAATGGGTGCAGTAATCAGAGCTAAGATCAAGATAATAGAATTATAAAAACTCTGAGTTTTTGTAGCATAATGCTACTAATAACCACTGTGGATGTACGTATCTCTCTGCTCTCCAAACACCTGAAGGTTGGATCTCTGCTCTGAATTTTGCTCTGATGAGGGCCCACCTACCAGATCCAATCCACAATAATGGCCTATGTAGTCTTTGGAGAGTGAGAGAGGATTTATACCTAAAAGACAAGTAATGGATCATCAGAGACACTCACTTAGATTCTTCTGTCCCTACCCTCAAAAAGTAGGTGAGGGTATGCATATTAACAAGACAGGTTAATTTGATTAAATAGTTTTATGTTGGGTATTCTTTGTTATGTTGAATAATTATAGAAATAAGTAATTTGAAAAGATTATTTCGACTTATTAATGGAAAAAACACAAGACGGCTCACTGGTCTTAGGATCTTACCCTCACCTCACCCCTACAAAGTAAGTCTTATTTCTCAAATTCATCTTTTAATTATTCCCTTCAAATAAAATGCAGTTGTATAGGTAAAAAAAAAAAAATAGCAAAATGAAAGACATACATGACTAGTCACCATACCTTAACCAACGATTCAGTAATACTGACTGACTTGCCTTCCTAAACTTCATCAGGTTTTCCCTTCCCTCACACTCAAGCAATGGCCTAACTTGTGAGGTAAAGCTAACGGTGATCCTTTAAGGGAATACCTATATTCTATTCTTATACCATGTGCCAGTGTCAAATGAGAATAGAACTGTGTATCTTCAGTTCCACACTTACAAAATGTCCACAGCCAAACTAGAAAGGTTCTAATGTCCCTTCCCCCTAAAAGTGCGGTCTGGGACAAGCCAGCATCCAACTGGAGAGAACATTAGTCTCATTCTCTTTATCATTTTAAGGATTTAGAAGTGTTTCTCTTGAATTATCTTCCCTTGAGTTTTTTCTTACTATTGAGTAAGAATCTCAAATGGAAGTTAATAGGTCTGTACTTTCTTGGTGGTGTCGCCAAAGAAGCTATGAATAGAATGGCCATGTGAGTGAACCATGCTGACATGAGTCCTCAAGACCCAACAGAAACTTTCAGGGAGAATCTTCACAAAGGATTAAAACACTCTATAACTTAAGAGATTCTCTGCTTGTGGTCCTGAGAAGCTTCCTTAACTTTCAGCTATTTCCCTTGCATATCTTGTGCCACAGGTACCATACTCCATATACATCACAAATTTCCTGGCCTAATATTCCTAAATACGATGTTTCCTTTTCCTAAAAGACCTTTTTACCGAATGTCAACATATTCAAATACTTTGCATCTTTCAAAGACTGGTTCATATGTGGCTTCCTCTACAGAATCCTCTCTACCTTCTGAGTCTGCCTCCCCCCTACTCTGCTTTATTGAAGGGTAATTGACAAATAAGATTGTATATATTTAAGATGTACAATGTGATGATTTGGTATATGTATACATTGTGAAATGATTACTATAATCAAGTTAATGAAAACATCCATCACTTCACACAGTTCATTCTATCGTGTGTGTGTGTGTGTGTGTGTGTGTGTGTGTGTGTGGTGAGAACAGTTAAGATCCTACTCTCATAGGAAATTTCTACAGTATTTTTTTAAGATTTAAATTCCAGTTAGTTTAAATTCCAGTTAGTTAACATATAGTGTACTATTAGTTTCAAGTGATTCAGCACTTCCATACAATACCCAGTGCTCAGCACAGATGTCACTCCCTACTCCCCATCACCTTTCACCCTTCTCTCTGCCCACCTCGCCTCTGCTAACCCTCAAGTTCGTTCTCAATAGTGAAGAGTCTGTTTCTGGTTTGCCTCTCTCTCTTTTTTTCCCCTTTGCTTGTTCATTTTGTGTCTTAAATTCCATCTATGGTATTTGTCTTTCTCTGACTGACTTATTTCACTTAGCACAATACTCCTTAGCTCTGTCCATGTCGTTACAAATGGCAAAATTTCACTTTTTAATGTCTGAGTAATATTTCATTCTGTATGTACGCTATATATAATATATATCTCATATATACATATACTCTGTATATAAATGTATACTTTCTCTTCTTTATCTATTCATCAGTCTATACTTGGGCTGTTTCTATAATTTGGCTATTGTAGATAATGTTTCTATAAACATCAGGGTGCACGTATACCTTTGAACTAGTATTTTTGCATTCTTGAGTAAATACCTAATAGTCCAATTGCTGGATCGCAGGCTAGTTCTATTTTTAGCTTTTTGAGGAAACTCCACAATGTTTTCCAGAGTAGCTGAACCAATTTGCATTCCCAGCAACAGCACAAGAGAGGTAACCTTTCTCCACATCCTTGCCAACACCTTTTGATTCTTATGTTGTTGACTTTAGCCTTTCTAACAGGTGTTAGGTGATACCTCATTGTAGTTTTGATTTGTATTTCCCTGATGATCTGTGATGTTGAGTATCTTTTCATTTGTCTGTTGGCCATTTATGTATCTTCTTTAGAAAATGTTTATTCATGTTTTTACCCATTTTTTAACTGGAATATTGGTTTTTGGGTGATGAGTCATAAGAGTTCTTTATAGATTTTGGATGTCATTCACAAATATCTTCTCCCATTCCATAGGTTGTCTTTTAGTTTTGTTGACTGTTTCCTTTGCTGTGCAGAAGCTTTTTATTTTGATTATATCCCAATACTTTATTTTTGCTTTTGTTTCCCTTGCTTCAGGAGACATATCTAGAAAAAAAAGCTGCTATGGCCATTGTCAAAGATGTTACCAACTGTGTTATCTTCTAGGATTTTAATGGTTTCAGTTCTCATAATTATGTCTTTAATCCATTTTGAATTTATTTTTGTGTATGGTGTA
Organism: Enhydra lutris kenyoni; assembly: GCF_002288905.1. Classification (NCBI taxonomy): domain Eukaryota; kingdom Metazoa; phylum Chordata; class Mammalia; order Carnivora; family Mustelidae; genus Enhydra; species Enhydra lutris. The sequence continues at coordinate 1,420,464 of NW_019154168.1, read as the reverse complement.
AGAAAGCAGTCCTGTTTCATTCTTTTGCATGTGGCTGTCCAGTTTTCCCAACACTATCACAATCTTTGTTGAAGTGACTGTGTTTTTCCCAACAAATATTCTTTCCTGTTTTGTTGAAGATTAATTGACCATGTAATTGTGGATTCATTTCTGGGTTTTCTATTCTGTTCTATTGATCTATGTGACTATTTTTGTGCCAACACCATACTGTCTCAATCATTACAGCTTTGTAATATAACTTGAAGTCTGGAATTATGATGTCTTCATCATAATTCAAACATGAATTATGAACAAATTCATAAAAAAGCTTTGTTTTTCCTTTTCTAGGCTGCTTGAGCTCTTTCCACTCTTTTGTGGTTCCACACACATTTTAGGATTGTTTGTTCTAGTTCTGTGAAAGATGTTAGTATTTTGATAGGGATTGCATTAAATGGTATAAATTGCTTTGGGTAGTATAGACATTTTAACAATCTTTGCTCTTCCAATCCATGAGCATGGAATGTTTTTCCACATCTTTGTGTCGTCTTCAATTTCTTTCATCAGTGTTTTATGGCTTTCAGTGTACAAGTCTTTCACCTCTTTGGTTAGATTTATTCCTAAGTATCTTACTGGTTTTGGTGCAATTGTAAAGGGGATTGATTCCTTAATTTCTTTTTCTTCTGCTTCATTGCTGGTGTATAGAAATGTAATAGATTTCTGTATGTTGATTTTGTAGCCTATGAACTTACTGAGTTCCTTTATCAGCTCTAGAAGTTTTTTGGTGGCATCTTTCAGATTTTCTATATAGAATATCAGGTCATCTGCAAATAGTGAAAGTTTGACTTCTTCCTTGCCAGTCTGGTTGCCTTTTTTTTTTTTTTTTTCTTTTTCTTGTCTGATTGCTGTGGCTGGGACTTCCAGTACTCTGCTAAATAAAAGTAGTGAGTATAGACATCTGTGTCTTATTTCTGATCTTAGAGAAAAGCTCTCAGTTTTCCCCCTACTGAGGATGATATTAGCTGTGGTTTTGTCATATATGGCCTTAATTATGTTGAGGTATGTTCCCTCTAAATCTACTTTTTTGAGGGTTTTTATCATGAATGGATGTTGTACTTTGTCAGAAGCTTTTTCTGCATCTATTAAAATGATGGTTCTTATCCTTTCTTTTATTAATGTGATGCACAGGTCAATTTATTTGTGAATATTGAACCACCTTGCAACCCAGGAATAAAGCCCACTTGATTGTGGAGAATGATTTTTTAAAAATATATTATTAATGCTAGTCATGCCGTACATTAGATCCCCAGAACATACTCATCTTATAAATTAAAGTTTGAATCCTTTAACCAACATCTCCCCCATTCTCCTCCTACCCTTAAAACCTCAACCCCCAAAGGGGGTAGGAGAAGAGTAAATGAAACAAGATGGGATTGGGAGGGAGACAAACCATAAGTGACTCTTAATCTCACAAAACAAACTGAGGGTTGATGGGGGGTGGGGTTATGGACATTGGGAAGGGTATGTGCTATGGTGAGTGCTGTGAAGTGTGTAAACCTGGCGATTCACAGACCTGTACCCCTGGGGATAAAAATATATGTTTATAAAAAATTAAATTAAATTAAAAATAAATAAAAAAAAAAAACCTCAACCCCCAGCCAAAAAAAACAACAACAACAACAAAAAAAAAAACAACAAACCTCAACCCCACTGCCAAATTAGGTAATAATTTCTTCTTCATCTTTACACCTTTGTTAATCTATAGTTTTCTGTGGCTCTTGCCACTTTATACTCTGACTTTAGTTTATGTATGTCAATATTTTACCTTTTTAAGCTCCTCTTTTCAAGGTGGAGGCCCTGTTTAGTATGTGATAAATACATATTTAGGATGGAGCTCACAGAACAGACTTTAAGAATCATTTCTATGGAAGCTTTTGATCTTGATGAAGTCCCAAAATTCATTTTCACTTTTGTTTCCTCTGCCTTTGGAGACATGTCTTGAAAGAAGTTGCTGTGGCCGATATCAAAGCAATTATTGCCTATGTTCTCCTCTAGGATTTTGGTAGATTCCTGCCTCACATTGAGGTCTTTTATCCATTTCCAGTTTATCTTTGTGTATGGTGTAAGAGAATGGTCGAGTTTCATTCTTCTACACATAGCTGCCCAATTTTCCCAACACCATTTATTGAAGAGACTGTCTTTTTTCCACTGTATATTTTTTTCTTGCTTTGTCGAAGATTGTTTGACCATAGGGTTGAGGGTCCATATCTGGGCTCTCTACTGTGTTCCACTGGTCTATGTATCTGTTTTTGTGCCAGTACCATGCTGCCTTGGTAATCACTGCTTTGTAGTAAAGCTTGAAATCAGGCAACATGCTGCCCCCAGTTTTGTTTTTCTTTTGCAACATTTCCTTAGGAATTCGGGGTCTCTTCTGGTTCCATACAAATTTTATGATTGTTTGTTCCAGCTTTTTGAAAAATGCCAGTGGAATTTTGATTGGGATGGCATTGAAAGTATAGATTGCTCTAGGCAGTATAGACATTTTAACAATGTTTATTATTCCGATCCATGAGCATGGAATGGTCTTCCATCTTTTTGTCTCTTCTTCAATTTCTTTCATGAGTGTTCTGTAGTTCCTTGAGTACAGATCCTTTACCCCTTTAGTTAGGTTTATTCCCAGGTATCTTATGTTCTTGGAGCTATAGTATATGGAATTGATTCTCTCATTTCCCTTTCTATATTTTCATTGGTAGTGTATAAGAAAGCAACTGATTTCTGTGCATTGATTTTGTATTCTGCCATATTACTGAATTGTAGTATGAGTTCTAGTAGTTTGGGGGTGGAGTCTTTTGGGTTTTCCATATAAAGTATCATGTCATCTGTGAAGAGAGAGTGTTTGACTTCTTCATTGTCAATTTGAATACCTTTTATTTCTTTTTGTTGTCTGATTGCTGTTGCTAGGACTTCTAGTACTATGTTGAATAAGAGTGGTGAGAGTGGACATCCTTGTCATGTTCCTGATCTCAAAGGGAAGGCTGTCAGCTTTTCCCAATGAGGATGATATTTGCTGTGAGCTTTTCATAAATAGATTTTATGAAGTTGAGGAATGTTCTCTCTACCCCTATACTTTGAATCATTTTAATCAGGAAAGATGCTGTATCTTGTCAAATGCTTTTTCTGCATCAACTGAGAGGACCATGTGGTTCTTCTCTTTTCTCTTACTAATTTGTTCTATCACATTGATTGATTTGCAAATGTTGAACCACCCTTGCATCCCATGGATAAATCCCACCTGGAACAGTCAACAAAACAAAGGCAACCCACGGAATGGGAGAAGATATTCGCAAATGACACTACAGACAAAGGGCTGATATCCAAGATCATAAAAAACTCCTCAAACTCAACACACACAAAACAGATAATCACATCAAAACATGGGCAGAAGACATGAACAGACAATTCTCCAAAGACATACAAATGGCTAACAGACACATGAAAAAATATTCATCATCATTAGCCATCAGGGAGATTCAAATCAAAACCACAGTGAGATACCACCTTACACCAGTCAGAATGCCCAAAATTAACAAGACAGTAAACAACATGTGTTGGAGAGGATGTGGAGAAAGGGGAACCCTCTTACACTGCTGGTGGGAATGCAAGTTGGTGCCACCACTTTGGAAAACAGTGTGGAGATTCCTTAAGAAATTAAAAATAGAGCTACCCTGACCCTGCAATTTCACTACTGGGTATTTACCCCAAAGATACTGATGTAGTGAAAAGAAGGGCCATCTGTACCCATATGTTCATAGCAGCAATGGCCACAGTCGCCATTCAACAGATGAATGGATAAAGAAGATGTGGTCCATATATACAATGGAGTATTATGCCACCATTAGAAAGGATGAATACCCAACTTTTTTATCAACATGGGAGATTATGCTGTCTGAAATAAGTCAAGCAGAGAAAGTCAATTATCATATGGTTTCACTTACTGAGGAGCATAAGGAATAACATGGAGGACATTGGGAGATGGAGTGGAGAAGTGAGTTGGGGAAAATTGGAGAGGGAGACCAACCATGAGAGACTGTGGACTCCGAAAAACAAACTGAGGGTTTTGGAGGGAAGGGGGCTGGGGGGTCGGGTGAGCCTGGTGGTGGGTATTATGGAGGGCACATATTGCATGGAGCACTGGGTGTGGTGCATAAACAATGAATTTTGGAGAAAAGAAATAAAATAATATAAAATGGAAAAAAAGAATCATTTCTAGAGGAGTATGTATCTTAATATGGATTTTCAGAAGCCAGCCTTCTTAATGGAAGGAAATTAATCTCCCATGTTATAATTTTGGCAAAAGAAAGGAAGATCAACAATGAAAAATTCCAGTCTTGTTTTCAACATACATCACAGGCTATGGAACCCTTTCCAAGGTCTACGAAGACAGTAGACCTGATCAGTAATTCTCTAGCCAGCTATGCATGAAAGGTCTACCTCCTGCGATAACCTGCTAACTCCTCACCCAGCACAAGACACCCCTTTATATTTAATACTGAAGCATCTTTGAGAAGTTATTACCAATATCCATGTTCCAAAAACTTATAGCTCTGGTTTCCTTCAATTATTTTATAATAGCTTTGTTAAATTCAGAATTTTGACTGTCTGGTTCCAAAGTTCCTAGGCCATCCATAATTTTGAAAACCTAAAAAAGTAGTATATTTAACAACTTTCAGCTCACAGACACTTTGATTGTCTGATAAAAGCCATGGATCCTGCCTCTTGAAGAATACAAAATCAATATAGGGTGATAAGTGTCACAAAGGTTCTAAAACTTGTGCATATACCCAAGATTACAGATCCTCGGTCATATTCATCACATAATTTGAATGAGCCTTGAGTTAGGAATGACTGTAACAGAATCTGATGAATTTTTGTCTCTGGAAACTGTATTTCCAGATTCAGATATATAAAAACAAGGTTCACAAAGAAATTAACATTTCTTTGGCTTATATTTTTCTGGGAAGAAAGTGAAAATCAGAGCAATCTAAAATTCATCAGAGAAATCTAAAATTCATCATTCTTGGACCACCAACACTGTTAACACTAGAGAAATAAAAAATTTATAGGAGCTTTTCAAATAATCCATTATAAAACATGAGACATATTAGTGAAGCTTAGTTGGAAGGCACAACTAACATTTATTGAGTATCTACTATGGACCAGTCTCTTGTTATTCACTATGTAATCAAATTCTTATGAACTTTCCAATTTTACTAAAGACAAAACTGAAACTCAGGGAGGAAAGGTAACCTGCCCCCAATGCACATAGAAAAAGTAGAGACAGACACAGGAAACAACCACAGAATTTTCAGTTCACATTCTTCTCCTTAATCATGAAGTTAATAATTCTTTGCTTGGAACTGTAAGACCAGGGTTTGTTTGTTTTCATTTATCAACATGATAGAATTTTGGAAATAATAACAACTTACAACTGCTTCCATAAATCAAGTGCCTATTGCTCATAAAAGTTAAAAAAAAAAAAATCCATCTTTCTTGATAAGTGGGCTATAGCAGAGCATAGAGAAAGGTCAGAAAATGAAGCCTGTCTGAGTGCAACAGCTTAGAGAAAAATGAGATGATGGGATGTAATTATGGGTGGAAGTATTTAATGGAGGCAATAAAGTTAATATCTTCTAGTCAAATAAAAAATTGCTTTGAAGAGCTGTTTCCTCAATTTTACAACTTTCTAAAGAAAGAGGTATTCAGCAACAGCCCAAACTCTTACAGTGCTCCTGGAGTTTGCTCAAAAAAGAACCATGGTTAGGGCATTACCAATCATTCTTCTAAGATCTACAGATCGTCTTTTCAAGCCTTAAACACAGGGATGACACCTGAGTTTGTTTAGATAGTGAAATTGATAGAAAATCTAAAAGTCAAAGGTCTCTAATGCCCTCAGATTCCAACACTTCAGAACAGGAATCTATACTATATATTTAATTAATAAATAAAAATTATTTATTTATGTATTTATTTATTTATAAAGAAATAAGAACAGAGGGGTTTTTTTAAGTTAAAAATCAATATATTACTTGAAAAGGCAAGAGAAAAGAAAAATTATAGATTTGTATTTTAATTTGCTTTGAACTACCTATGTTCTATTGGAATCTCAACATACAAAGGTAAGCATGCCACTTCTAAAGAGGGTCTCCCATCCAGATGGTCACAGACACATGAAAAAGTGCTCCACATCTCTCGGCATCAGGGAAATACAAATCAAAACCACAATGAGATACCACCTCACACCAGTCAGAATGGCTAAAATTAACAAGTCAGGAAATGACAGATGCTCGTGAGGATGTGGAGAAAGGGGAACCCTCCTACACTATTTGTGGGAATACAAACTGGTACAACCATTCTGGAAAACAGCATGGAGGTTCCTCAAAAAGTTGAAAATAGAGCTACCCTATGACCCAGCAATTGCACTACTGGGCATTTACCCTAAAAATACAAACATAATGATCCAAAGGAGCACATGCACCGAATGTTTATAGCAGCAATGTCCACAATAGCCAAACTATGGAAAGATCCTAGATGTCCATCAACAGATGAATGGATAAAGAAGATGTGGTATATATACACAATGGAATACTATGCAGCCATCAAAAGAAATGAAATCTTGCCATTGGCAACGACGTGGATGGAACTAGAGGGTATCATGCTTAGCAAAATAAGTCAATCAGAGAAAGACAACTATCATATGACCTCCCTGATATGAGGAAGTGGAGATGCAACATGGGGGGTATGGGGGGTAGGAAAAGAATAAATGAAACAAGATGGGATCAGGACGGAGACAAACCATAAGAGACTCTTAATCTCACAAAACAAACTGAGGGTGGCTGGGGGGAAGGGGGTAGGGAGAGGGTGGTGGGGTTATGGACATTGGGGAGGGTATATGCTATGGTGAGTGCTGTGAAGTGTGTAAACCTGGCGATTCACAGACCTGTACCCCTGAGGCTAATAACACATTATATGTTTATTAAAAAATAAAAATTAAAATTAAAATTAAAAAAGAGTGTCTCCTTAGTACAGGCATGGATCAGTCTACCTTCACTCTTGGCAAACATCATGTGATTTTACAAATGACATCATTGCTTCTCTGTATGAAATATTAAACACTTCATTGCTTCTCTGTATGAAATATTAATCACTTATTACAGTCAGCTGATTAAGTTAAAACCTGCATTTAGAAATCTCTCTGGGGGGCACCTGGGTGGCTCAGTGAGTTAAGCCTCTGCCTTCAGCTCAGGTCATTATCTCAGGGTCCTGGGATCGAGTCCCACATCGGGCTCTCTGCTCATCAGGGAGACTGCTTCCTCCTCTCTCTTTCTGCCTGCCTCTCTGCCTACTTGTGATCTCTGTCTGTCAAATAAATAAATAAAATCTTAAAAAAAAAAAAGAAATCTCTCTGGAATTTTGAAATAGCAAAGACAGAGGGAATATATCTTGTTCCTACAACTAGGTGCTTGCAGTGTTATGGCATCATTCATTAGTCCTTCAAGTAAGAGATCATGTAAGAAAGAAAGACTACAAAAAGTTAAATGATTATACAAGAGTATAGGGAGTAACATTTCATCTTTCCATAACTTTGTGAGATATTATGGTTTCCATTTTACAGGTGTAACAATCAAGTTTTAGAGAATGTTAGAAACTTGAAGTCATGTGAAAAATGGAAAAAATATGGAAGATACCCATGTCAATTGCCTAGCATAGTGCCTGGTACAGTAGGCAGGTAATAAAGACCATGTGACAAATATAGAGAGGATACAAAGGAGGGAAGCAGGAAGAGAAGAAGCAAAGCCAACATAAAATCCTTCTTTTCTGATGATATAATAACTTCTAGTAAGAGGGAAGAAGATTCTCATTTCCAGATGCTGACAGACAGCTTATTTATTATTGCATATTAACATATTTTCAAACACTGAAATTTATAAGAAGTAGAAACACAGTAAGAAATGTCCAGGCTGGCTGAGCCTGGGTGGCTCAGTCAGTTAAGTGACTACTCTTGGTTTCGGTTCGGGTCATGATCTTAGGGCTGTAAGATCAGACCTGCGATGGGATCTGTGCTCAGCATGGAGTCTGCTAGAGATTCTCCCTCCCTCTCTGCTCCTCCCCCTGCTGGCAGAGCTCCCTCTCTCTCTTTCTTTCCCTCTCTATCTCAAATAAATAAGTAAGTAAAAAATTTTTAAAGCAATATCCAGATTCTTAGGGCACCTGTGTGGCTCACTTGGTTAAGCGTCCGACTCTTGATTTCGGCTCAGGTCATGATCTTGGGGACGTGAGATGATGCCTCATGTTGCGCTCTGTGCTCAGCAGAGCATATGCTTGAGATTCTGTCTCTCCCTCTCCCACTGCCCCTCCTACCCTTAGCTTTCTCTCTCTCAAATAAACAAATAAAACTTTAAAAAAAGAAACATCCAGATTTTTTATATACAATTGTATTCTTTATTCAGTTCAATAAAAATAGTAAGTATTAATTAAAAATATAGTATAGATTCCTGTCCTCGAGGTGTTTGCTGGGAGGGAGGGTAAAGGTTTATATACACCATACAAATACTGAATTCTATGCTCAGAAAATAATCATGTGCCAAAATGCCTGAAACAGATAGAAAGTGCCATAGAGTGGAGGTTAAAAAAAAAAAAAAAAGAAAGAAAGAGAGAGACTAGGTAGGCTAGAGTAAGCAGAAAAATGTCAAGAGAATTGAGAAGTAGCACTTTCCTTAGGTAGATGGGTAGCAAACAGAAACATGTGCAAGGAACAGGCAAGAACAAGTAAGATACATGCCAGAAGACACAATTGACTAGAGTAGAGAATTCATGCTAGAAGTTAGGATATAGGTTTAGACTAGAGGCATGGGCATTTAGCTCTACATGTTTAGAACAGATCTAGTAAGGAGAGAAGCCATTATAGTTTTATTACCTGAGCACATGCAACACGTATGGGGCCAGCTGTCTGATTCACTGCATTCTGCATGCTTTTGCTGCAAAGGAATACTGCCAACAAGGCGCTTGGGTAACAGCAAATCAGCTTTTGCTGTTAGCTAAGCTGTACCAATGTTGGTTTTATTTCTTGAGCCTAATTTTCTTTTATATTTATTTTAGTTTTCCAAGCTTTAATTTTTGCATTTTTTTAAAGAAGTGTTTTTTTTTTAAGATTTTATTTATTTATTTGAGAGAGAGAGAGAGAGGGACAGAGATAGCAATAGACATAGAGAGGGAGCACGAGCGGGGAGGAGAGAGAGAAGAGCTTCCCATTGAGCAGGAAGCCTAGTGAGGGACTTGATCCCAGGATGCCGGTATCATGACCTGAGCTGAAGGCAAATGCTTAACTATTGATCCACCCAGATGCCCCTAAAGAAGTATTTTCTGACTTTTTTCAAATATCTATTTTAGGTTTGCTTTGAAGAAAGCTTTAGAAATTTGATCATTGTTACTAGTCATGTATACCAGAACCTGACATATGATATGGCTTTCATTTCTTACTCGAGATCTGAATCTTTTCCTTTTGATCTGTTCAAAAGTACTCCTAGAACTCATACCATCCAAGACGTTTAATTAAAGCCAAAATTTAATAGACACCAGCTTGGCTAACAAAGCATAATTACATTATGAATTTTAACCTTAATAGAACTTCATTAAAAGAGAACAGTAAAATATTCTGAGGAGTAAAAAAGAAACTTGAAAGCTTACCTTCACTACATACTTTATCTCAACCGTATTTGGTTTTTCTTACTTCAACTCACATCAAATTAAATTTTTTATATTAGAATAACTTTTCATTTATTAATTGCCTATGCACTAGATCCTGTTATATCTTTCTAAAAACCTTCTTTCATGCAATCATCTGAGCAACTCTGTTGATAAGAATTTTTACCTCAATTGAACAGATGAGAAACTGAAGCTCAGCGAACTTCTAAAACTTTCCCAAGAATTCTCAGTCAGCTGGATGGGTCAGCTGCTCCAGTTCTAAATCCACAACTCTGTTCACTGCCCCATGATGCTTCTTCCATCATAGGAGATTGAAGTGTGATTTCAAATTTATTACCAATTAGCTTCAAGTAACTTCTTAATATTATCTTTAAACTGGAAAGTTATTCCCACATTAATGATCTGTCTTTTCTAAAGAAGTAGAAGTAAAAATTACCTTCAAAATAATCCTCCATGAAGCAAATAATACATTATATGTTAATAAAAAAATAATTATCCTTCAATATGTTTAGAAAAATTCTTATATGCAGACTGCTGTGGGCCCATCTATAAATAAACGGTAAGTAAGGAGCGAGCTGAGGGTTACTAAAGATTAACTGCTCAGCAGTTACTCACATTCTCCATTCTCCAGAAAACAGTCTGTTTTGGATGTATTAATTTTGGATGTATTAATTAGACAGAAAAAAAATTTCCTTGTCAACCAAAAAGTTTACTTGTACTGAGCACAGACACGTACTAAACAAAGACATGGCCAATTCTCTTAGTCTTAAATAATCAGATTCTTTATTCTACCCAAGGTCATTCAATTAGAAAGATGCATTTAACACAGAGGTTAAAGAAATCAGTTCTGAGAAGTAGGAAGAATTAATTTGCTTTTCATAAATTAATTTTCAAGTTGGCACTTCTCAACATAGCTGTTTGCTGAGATGGAAGAGTTTTCTTTCCTTTAATTCAATTTGACAATAATTTGAAAGGCCTGATTGCATTTTTCCATTTGTGTTTGACCTTCAAAAAGCCTAAATTTCACAGTAGGAAGCAGATTTATTTACACCTCCATTGACTGACATTTCCCCAGTTGTCAAACAGACCAGACTCTACTGGAAAATGAGGTATACAAACAGACAAAATTCTTGCATTTCTTAAGCTTTCTCAAAGTTTGGCACTTGGAGCAGTAAAGAGCTTAGATGGGCTCCATGCAGTGACAGGAAAGGCATTGCTCTGTGCAGAACACCTGCACTCTGACTCCAGCTTTGCACCCTAGGGCCAGCGGTATGACTTTAAGAAAGCCAGCTAGTGTCTCTAGGGCTCCATTTTCTCATTCAATCAACAAACGGCTGGACAGGGTTCTCACTGAATTCCCTTCTCCTCTATGACTAGCTGCAGTGAGCCTCCTGCCGATTGCGTGCAGACTTTGGAAATGCCATGCCTTTTCATTCAAAGCTCAAAAGCTGAGTAAGTGGTTTCCACTTTTGCAACCTGATAAGCTTGGGGTGGGGGGGTGGACTGTCTATGGATCCACCCAGAAGTTTCCTTTGAAATTCAAGGACCTTTCAGGAAACACATACCTCATGACTCAAGACGTGATATTTGCCCAATTTTTTTTCTTAGTAACAAATGTAGGAGGGAGCTATAAAAAGCTGAATGGGAGATACATTCTTAAATTAGCTGCGGTAGTGGTGCTGGCTAGTCCCAGGAAACCTAAATGACATGGAAACGAAGCAACACTATACATTTGTGAAAGCTGGACAGAGCAGCTACGCAAGGCTGATTGCTTTCTCACTGTCTGATGTAAATGATAGCTTCAGAGATTGAACGTGCTGGAGTCAAACAAAAAGAGGACCAGAATTTGGGAAGAAAACAGAAAATGAGTTTATAATTTCCTTTCAGCCAGGAAAATATCTATGAGGGGGAAAAAAGGTGAGTAAAAAAAATCAAGAATTTCAGACTAAAATATATAATCAAAGAACTCAGCTCCTACCAATAGTCTGTTAGATATTTCTTAGCTCTGGTGAGCTTACAATATCAACTGATCAATGATAAAAAAAAAATTGGGATTAAAGAGGCTAAATCTTTTTTTTTTTTTTTTAAGATTTTATTTATCTATTTGGCAGAGAGAGAGAGAGATCACAAGTAGGCAGAGCAGCAGGCAGAGAGGAGGGGAAGGAAGCTCCCTGCTAAGCAGAGAGCCCGATGTGGGGCTCAATCCCAGGACCCTGAGATCATGACCTGAGCCGAAGGCAAAGGCTTTAACCCACTGAGCCACCCAGGTGCCCCAAAGAGACTAAATCTACAGACATCTATGTTCTGTTTTAGCTAAGATAACAGTTTAACCAGTTAAACTTACCAGGGGAAGCACTTATATGAGGTGACCAATTACCAGACACAGGATTAACAAACTTATTAGTTATCAAGTTTCAAGATATGTAAAATCTACTGCTACTACTATTTCACATCCAATGGTATTTCAGAGCTTCCCAGAAAATGTTTTATTTATTTTCTTCAGAGATGCACACAGGAAGCCTGGTGTCATTGTCCCTCTCCGCACGTGAGAGATGGAAGGCCAGGAAGGCTTAAGCGACCTCTCCAAATTCTTACAGTCAGTAAGAGGCAGAGGTGGGACTACAACTCATGCCCTCTGAGTAAATTCCCAAAAATGACTTAGGGAGAATATGTCCTTTTAGATCCATTCATATGGGTGCCTTGTTTTATGCTTTTATATGGCCAGAATATTAGTTATCTAGTTTTCCACCGTTCAGTACCATTGCTAAATTTTTGAAAAGGACTGAATAGTGATGAAAAGTACACAGCTCTCTCCCCTTTAGGTGGCATCACTTTCCTTTCCTCCCATTCACAAAAGACCCTATTATCTGTAGCGAATGATCCTGCAGTGGTAAGCCCAGTGATAATTCTGGCTCAGGGAAAGAATCATAAAAATAGATCTTCCAACTGCTGAGCAAGGAGACATCATCAAAATCAACTACCTAGTGACTGGCCTCTAAGAGGCAAAGCAAGAGCTACCCTTGCTGCTTTACTCCCTGAAATCTTTACAAGCCTGATTTTCCCCTAACCACTTTGGCTGTTCCTGCAGTGTTTGTGTGTGATTGTTGATTTGATCATTTTGAAGGGTTTAGTTTCATGGGGTAAACTCCCCAGTCTAGATAACAAAATTAAAGGACTGACTGGGACCTAGGGTCTGTGCACTGCCTTGCCAATGGGGGAGGATGCAAAAAGATAAGGCCACAGATGTTGCCCACACTGCATCAAATGCAGCTCATTTCCTAGGAAACTCCCAGGCAAGAAAGGAAGCAGCTTTTTTTTTTTTTAAAGATTTTATTCATTTCATTTGACAGACAGAGATCACAAGTAGGCAGAGGCAGGCAGAGAGAGGAGGAAGCAGGCTCCCTGCCAAGCAGAGAGCCCGATGTGGGGCTCGATCCCAGGACCCTGGGATCATGACCTGAGCCGAAAGCAGAGGCTTTAACCCACTGAGCCACCCAGGCGCCCCAGGAAGCAGCTTTTTAGAGATGGGCAAATGCTTGTTGCTTAAATGAGAGTCTTCTAACCCTTTCCTTTTCTCCCACTCCTGATTTCAAAACCACTGGCAAGCATTGATTATAAAATGTCCCTGGCACTTTGCTGCTCATTTATTTGATAATGTCTATTTGGGGCTCCTCCTTTTGAGCACTTCCGGGTAAGTACATTCCTAACTTTTTAAAAATATCTTATGTAAAGTCTACCTTGAAAGACAAATAAAAAGAGCAAGCTAATTAATTAGGTCTAGTCTCAACGTGATCTCTAGCCAGGATTCAAGGGCAGAACTGACATTGAACAGCACGGAATTTGTACCGCACAGGTGATGGATATGTGACTGTTGCCGTGATCTGATTTATCTGGCTTGTCTGGTGACTCCTGGGATCTGACTGGCAGGATGGCTCCACCACTGCCACCTGCCAAGTTCAGATGGGACCTCTGAGTGCACTTCAGTAGAAGCTTAACAAACCTCAGCTCAGTTTCACGGATAACAACAGTTCGGTGAGAAGGTCCGCCCTTACTATACATGCAAAATCCTACCAGGAGAACAAGAGAAAGTCAGGGCCTGTTTTTCCAATTTCAGTTGTGTCAATAAGGAAGTGTGGTTTAAAAAGGGAAAGAAAAAAAAAAAGAAGGTGGATCAAGATCAAGAATTGAGCATCCACATTTCCTTTTCCTCTGTACTCAAATTCCAGTAAAATTACAGTAAGAAAGCTCAAAAGGAATCTAATCACTAGTGGTGCTGAGAAATAGGGAGGACGCATCAGCAAACTCACGATTTAAAACATTACATAATGCAGGAAGCAGACAGGATTTTTATTCTTGAATAACCGGGGTTGAGAGAGACACTGGGAAGCACGCATCAGAATGAACTAGTAGGAACAGAGATTTCCCTCTGGCTGATTTCTTAGTGACTCAACATTAAGGTAGGCAGTTATAAAATGGAGGAGTGTGATGGGACAGATATCAAAGGATTTCCTTAAGAACAGCTCATGCAAAAGTTGCTCAGTTTTAGCTGCGCCTGCTCCATCTTCCTTTCCTGAGCAGCAACCGAGTTTGCACCAGGCTAACACAGAATTACTCCCTAAAGAAATGGAGCTAGCCTCTAGAAAACAAACTCTCAACACTTTTGGACCATTGTGTGCCACAAATGGTTGTGGGTATGGTGACAGTATGACTTACTGTTCAAACCAGAACACTGGGGCAATGGGGGTAAACTGGGACTGTTGACAAATGCATGCAAACAGTCACTCTAGCTATGGGCGCCTTCACATACTGGTCCTCTCAGCTCCTGGGAAGCCAAGTCTCAGCCTGCTGGCCACAATGTGTCACTAAATATTGTCATTTTCTATGTGTGTTATGTCCAAAAAAAAAAAAAAAAAAATATATATATATATATATATATACATATATGCGTGTGTGTATATATATGTGTGTATGTATATATACATACACACATATATATATACTGGGATCACTGGTTTGAAGCAAAAGTCACATACCCATGACCTCGAAGCATGTTTCCTCTGGCCATGAAGAGTTTTGAAAAGATCGGCTCAAGATTTAGCCATCAGGAAGTTGCACATAAATATCTGAATTTTTCATTCTTGCTGGAAAAACAAAAAAAGAGTGTTTGTTCATGTTATATCCACATTTCATCCTAGAAACAGTCTAGTGGGGCAAAATTTTGTCCTCAGGAAGCTTCAGTTATCTATCTTACCTGTGCATCCCAGATGGTCCTTTAAATGCTTTTCTACTGTTAGTAGACACCTCAGGGGAAATCCCTCCCCAGTTCTAAGATGAACAAGCAAATCAACCAGGTCCACCTCACCTCCTTTCCTTTACAAGATGATTCGCTTTCAACTACTTTGAAAGATGTTGAACGTATTATCTTCTTCATGGCACTTACCACCCTCTAAAATTACCCAGCTTATTTATTTGTTTGTATATTGACTATTTCCTCTGTAGAAAATTCTCTCTGCAAGAAGAATTATTATTTTAAATTTTATTTATTTATTTATTTGAGAGAGAGAGACAGAAAGATCACAGGCAGGGGGAGGGGAGAGGCAGAAGGAGAAGCAGACTCGCCACTAAGCAGGGAGGCCAATGGGGAACTTAATCCCAGGACCCCATGACCTGAGCCAAAGGCAGACGTTTAATGAACTGAGCCACTCAGGTGTCCCAAAATTTTAACTGTTGGTCATCCCTAGATACCTTGCACCTAGTACAGAGCCCAATACAGAGGAAACACTTTATAAATGTATTTTTAGTGGCGTGGAAACAATCACTAGACTTGAAATACCAGCAGGAATGGTTAATAGTGCCTCTCTCAGCACAGGGAGACCAGAGGTGAGGATGAAAGATGAACATACGAATACAAGTTTGATTTTTATCATTGCATGCATATAGTATTTTTATAAAAATCTGAAAACCAAAGAATGGAAAGAAACTTTCCTTTGAGTCAAAACAATCATTGTTTCCTAAGTTTGGAATTCTTGTTTAATGCAAAAACCTGAAATGTACATCTCTAAGGAAACCAGAGCCTTTACCTAACTGACCCAAGTAATTATTTGTGCACTTGATTGTTTACAGATTTGGCCTTGACCTCTTCCATCTGGCTGCCAAGTAGACTAGTTTCAAGTATGGATTCTGGAGTCAAACAGCCCTGGATTCAAATTCTTGCTCTGCCACTTGTCACCTGCATGTCCTCAGCTCTCTCTATATTAGATAGTCTTCCACCATAAAATGAGGTCCTACAGAAAAGCAATTAACTCTGCATGCATATCATTAACTCTGATAAATATCAGGTATTTTATCATATATATCATATATATTATAATTATATATATTTCTAGGCTTCTATATGTTCCAATAATTTAAATCTCTGAAAGAGGGATAGCTCATCATCTTTTCTATGGCCATTAATTGAGCACCAACTACATGCCAGGGGCTGTAATGAATTCTGGGGAGACAAATAAAAATAAGACAAAAATGTGACTGCAAACCTAAGACGTTTAGATCTACATTCCTCGCGATCTCAGATGTCTAAATGTGGCAAATAACTAGAACTGCTCTGAGTACTCACCGGCCGCCTAACTCCACACAACTCTGGAATTCCACTAATATGCCACCCTGCCAATCTCCACTATTTTTTTTTTGTATATATGAATTTTAAGATTAGTCACTCAACCCTTTTGTATCAGCATGTAGACATAAATTAATGTTAAAATATTAGTCCCACATTCTCTTTCTGAGAGATCTTGGGCACTCAAGTAGGATAAACATAAAGGAAAAAAATAAAAAAAGAAGTTGCTGAGAGGTTACTGTAAAATGTGCAATGCAGTTAAAGGAAAAGGTCATCTACAAAATTAGGAGCTTCCAAGAAGTAAATGGATTTTTGTGCTATACCAAAATAGTCTATAGGCATTAGCTACGGAAAAAGGAAGGAAATATTTAAAAAAGAAGATGCTCGTTCCACACTCAGCATATTTCTATTCTTTCATAATTTGACTATCTTTTATAAAGTAGAAACAGATGAGCTTTAATTCAAGATGTCACACTTCCTGCAACTCCTATCTCCCATACCAAGTCTCTAACATTAAAGATATTTTTATTTTTATTTTTATTTATTTTTTAAGAGCAGGGGAGGGGCAAAGAGTGAGGTAGGGAGGGGCAAAGAGTGAGGTAGGGAGAGACAGAATCTTAAGCAGACTCCACACTGAGGATGGAGCCCGCTGGGGGCTCCATCTCACGATCCTGGGATCATGACCTGAGCCGAAATCAAGAGTCGGATGCTTAACCGAGTGAGCCACCCTGGGTCCTCTGAAAATGTATTTTTTATAAATTCAATTTATCATTTGGAAAATTACAAGAGTTCCTTCCCCTTGGTGAAAGTGAGCCAAAGAGAATTTGGAAAGAGAAAAAGCAAAAAGGATCTGGTGAGACGATACAACACACAATAAAGTCTCTTGCAAAAAGTGCGTGGGGATCTGAGCCGCCCAGAGCATGACGGGTCTGATATTGGCTTCCAGGGCCAGCAACAAAGGGACTAGGTGGATGCTTCCATAAGAAGAACCAGGTGCACTGACTTTTTCATGCCTCTGCACCATATCAACAAAACACCACACATCAGCAACAGAGCCCTTTATTCCCAGATGGGGACATACCTAGGAGAAGCAAGTAAGGTTCCAGGAGACTGGTGACATTCAGAAGAAATGGGAAACTCATATGCTTAAAAGAAGAAAAAAAAAATAACTCATGTATCCCATCAGAAACACATTCTTCCTGCCCCCACAAACCCCCTTCTTGACTGGCGTGTTTACTTTCCATTTTGCCACAATCCCCACTCCCCACACTATTTTGTTTTGTTTTGTTTTTTGTGGATTTTTTTGTTTGTTTTTTTGGTTTTTTAGCAGCCCAGACCCATAGGCAATTGAGTGGGGACCACTGCACTGAAAGACCACTGGGTATTCTTTGTGTCGTCCTAAAAGGCACAGTGAATTAAAACGGGCTATAACAAAAACAGCCCTTGTTTTTGTGTCACTCAAGTGACCAACAACTGCCAAAAGCCCCATCAGATAAAGTAACCGGCCTCAACCTCAAGACTTTCTAACCCAATAATTTGACTTTCTGGGTCCCGAAATAACTGTGTGAACCATCTAGCAATAAACAAAGAATTATACAGGGGACTCTTAGAGCTTCTGCAAAGATGGGCTGATTCATCTCCTAGAGGACTGTGCAGGAAAGAGCAGCAGATGTTATTAAACTGCAAGAACTTGAAATTGTAGGAAATAGGATCTGGGTTATTTTAAAATCCTTTTACCTGAGTCCCCTGTGTTTCTGTGCTCATGTGGTTTCTGAGTTTACCCTTTCAACAAATTATAAACAGTTGCTTTTGTAAGAGACAAGACCTTATTTCAAACTCAAATAGCAACAAAAGTTCAGGGAACCCCTGCCATCTGACTGTATACAGGACATGTGCTGAGCATTCAGATTACAGCAGGATATTTATCCTATGACATCAGGAGACAATCATAAAGTCAATAAAACAACTTCAGTAATATTCTGAAATTATGCCCAAAATAGAACAATACACAGGCAATCCTGTACATATCTGATTTTGAAGGTATTATGTACACTTGAAGAGTATAAACCTAACCTAAAGATCCCAAAACTTAAAGGAGAAGGAATCCTCTCATTAAAATTGCTTCATGGCTTTTTCCATGAAGGTAAAAAGAATAATAACACAAATTTGTGCATAACTATGCAAATTCTCAAGTAAAGGGGAAAACTAAGTCACCATCAATACCACACAAAAAGAAAAAAATGTCATTTTCCTTGAGGCCAATGTGGCTTCAGAGGAAACAACAAGCTTTGCAATTTAAAATAGATTTTTAGAAGCAACTAGAATGCATCAACTTCTCAGTTAATTGCATATTATATTTTTTTAAAAAATGCATACTCCCAAGAAATTTACTTACAAAAACTTCATGTGCTAAAAAGGCTCCCAAGTTCCTCAGAATTTAAAACTATAGTCTTCAAGAACTAATACTTAAAATGTTTTCAAAGATGTATCTGTGTAGGTTGTGTATATCAGAATGTAAGTTCCCCTGAGGAGAGTCTTCCAGGAAGAGATCAAAACAATGAAGTTTATTGGAATAAGCATGTTGGAAATCTCAGAAAATATTTATGGTCATTTACTGAGATCATTTTGGGTAGTGATAGTGGGATCTAATGATAAAAATAACCAAAATTGAGAGCGAAAAGCCAAGATTTGGGGGCTCTCCTCTGTCATGTGTTCCCAGGGCAAGTCAACTCAACTGCTTCAAGCTTCATTTTCTTCCCTTTTAAAATGGGGATAGTAATGTCTGGTGTCCTCAGGATATTCCAAAGACTTCCTTCCCTCTTTCCCAACTGCCACTTCTACTCAAGAGAGTATCTTTTGCCATGACCCAGTTATATAATTATACACTTACTAAATATCTAGAAGGTGCTGGATGAATACATAACTTACATAGCCTCCCTGTATGTCAGGAACTGTGTTCTAGAGTCTTCATATGTACTAATTCATTTAATACTTGCAGTAGTTTCCTAGGATACATACTATGAATAATCCATTTTACAGGTGAGGAAACTGGGGCCAAGAGATTTAAAAACTTGCCCAATGTCTTATAAATAGTAAGAGACAGTAATGAGATTTAAATTTAGAGAGTTGGCTCAAGAGTCATTGTCTTCGATTAAACTGCCTCTCTCGTGTACAGTGCACTGTCCTTCAGCCAAAAAAAAAAAAAAAAACAAAAACAAATTCAATATCTTCCACATTTCTGACAAACTTTAGCTACCTCCTAATAATAATGACAGCTACCACTCATTGACCTACTACATATATAATCCTAGCTAGACACTAATAGAAATCTTTAATTTTGAGAAGAACTATGGATAGCAGAGTTACAACCCTAATTTTAAAGGTGAAGAAAGCTTGAAGCTTGAATAGTAACATAAATTGACCAAATACATGTGAGTCACATATAGGACAGCAAAGATGCAACAGTCAAGGTGTCCCTGAGCTCAACATTGCCTAGGACTGGCCTTCTAAGAAAACTCCAAATACTCATGGCTAGTTCATATGAGACTGAGAATTATGGGAGACTCAAGTTTATTTTTTTTTCCTCCTATTCTAAAAAAAAATTGTATTGACTTATAATGTATTATTTGTTTCAGGGGTACAGGTCTATACTTCATCAGTCTTACACAATTCACAGCACTCACAGTAGCATATACCCTCCCCAATGTCCATCACCCAGCCACCCTATCCCCCTCCCCCCACCCCCAGCAACCCTCAGTTTGTTTCCTGAGATTAAGAGGAGACTCAAGTTTTCTTGAGCCATATATATACCAAATAATTTGAATAATGAAGACTACAGAGATATTAGAGTACACACTAAGTAACTCAGAAAATCTCACTCCCCAGTAGGTGTATATCCATGTATGATCACATCCCCTTTAAAGCAAAGCTCAGAAGGTGTTGGGGAGTATAATTTTATTAAAACTCTAAAACTTCTGAAACCTAATTTTTCCAAGCTCATAGCCTGTAAAGAGGAAAAATATACCCCAAACCAAAAATCCTTGGGCTCCAAACTGACATATTGTCAGATTCTTTACTTTGGGTTTTCCAAAGACTGCATGATATTCTTAACTATTTTCTTGGTGATCACTGAGTCAAGTGGACCATTTCAAACAATTCCTTTAAGGGTTTTTCCTTTGTGGGGCACCTGGGTGGCTCAGTCCATTAGGTGTCCCACTCAACTCATGACTTCAGCTCAGGTCATGATCTCATGGGTTCTGAGATCAGGCTCTGTGCTCAGAGTCTGCTTGAGATTCTCTCTCTCGCTCTCCCTCTGCTGCTTTCCCTACTTGCACGTGCTCTCTCTCACCCTCTCAAATAAATAAAGAAATCTAAAAAAAAAAAAAAAAAAGAATTTTTCCTTCTTGTCACAAAATTCAGCTATTTTGTGATCCTTCAAGTCTATACACAATTGTGAATTATAGTTTGCTTTTATAACTCTAGGCAATTTTTAAAACAATGAAATTAGTACCAAAGATAATAAGGTAAATGCTCTCCCTGAACTATGTGATTTGTGCCTTTTTTCAATTCCCAGTTAAAGAGATCTTGAAGGAAGAGGGAGCACAGCAGAAAATGAATGTCATGGGCCAAGAAGTTACACCTTTTTTCATATATATCTTCTCAGAACATAACAGAAAGAACAGATTAGCAAAACCCTAAAGTGATTAAGATAAAAATCATTAAAATTTCAAATTTCAACTTTTAAAATAATGTACTCATTATCTAACAAAAAGTAGACTTCATTCACAGATTTCTTTGGCAGATACATTTTGAATCCATCCTATATCCCTGTAAATCTGTTCTTAGGAAATTTTGCCTTTTGGCTTTTCCATTGCTAAGAAATAGGACTGACTGCTAAGAAATGTGGTGTTTAAAAATCCTAGCAGATTGGTTCAATAGTAGGCTAGTATGCTTCTCAAATTCTCCCTTGGAATAAAAACTTTATGAAAGAGAGGCCGTCTAATGCTCTAGGATTCAAAGTCAGATGATTTTTTTTCTCTTTGGAGAGATCAGTGAATTCCTCTCCACACTCATTACTTTCACCGAGGAAGTCAGTGATTTCATTGCAAGCTTTAGGCATAAGAGAGACTTCTTTGAGAATAGCATTCTCTTTTGCAGTTTTAAACTTATTTTAGAAAGCAGAGAAAAGTTCTGATACACTTACCTTGGCAGGGAAATAAAGAAGTGACAGATGACATTAGGTTGGCAATGATGTCTCCAAGGTGGCTGATTCTATCTTATCAAATATGAGCCATGTATGTAATTTTATATTTTCTAGTGCCACATTCTAAAAAGGCAAGTGAAACAGGTAAAGTTAATTTTAGTAATATATTTTATTTAACTCAATACATCCAAAATATTATTTTAACATGTGATTCCTAAAATAGTATTTTATGAACATGTTAATTATTAATATAATGCCCATAACAGTCTTATTAATATAATATTAAATTAATGTGTGATATGTAATATTAAAGTATATCAATAATACGTTAACTATTAATATTACTTACCCTTTTTTGTCGAAGTCTCTGAGCATGTCTCCAGTTAATCCCAGCATGTTTTAAGTGTTCAGTGGCACAAAGAGCTTGTGACTACCATATTGGGTAGCGTAAGACTAGAACTCTGGCTCTCCGAGCTGTGCATTAGAATCATCGAAAGAAACTTTGATGGCAAGCCATTCCCTGGATCAATTACATCAGAATCTTTGGGAATTTCCCCAAATGCCCCACCTTGTGCTGCTCTTTTTCAAAACTGGGAAATCCAATGGATAGCAACAGAGCCAATGACCTAGAAAACATTGCAGACTGGCATCACTCGGCAGTCTCCTTGGGGTCAGAATTCTGGCTAGAATATCCTTTCATTTTGTTTCTCCTCTGAAATAAATATTTGAAAGGGAGAAAGAAAATAGACATAGCTGACCCTCTAATCACCTTCCCACTCTTCTAGCAAAACCTGGAATTAGGTTCACCTGAGCCATCGATTTCATCTCCACCACCTTCCAGTAGCATTGTGTTTAAACCAAACAAACATTTACAGTGATAATAGTATTTATTAATGTTGGTAAAAGACAGTGTTAACTTGAGTCACTGACTGAATCCTATTCTGGCACAAGTGTGGGAAATAAAATCTCCACCTGTGAATACTAAGAAACAGGTTAGTCTGGCAACACAGCATTTTTTCCCCAGAGTGCTTGTCAAGGGGATTTGTTGCACACCTGGCCCTGCTCCTCTCTTTCTAACTGAGTGTCTGCAGCCTGCCTGGAATCACTCCCAGCCTCAGATATTCAGCCAAAAGCAGGGGTGTGAGCCAAAGCTGCATTCAGGCCGGAAACCCCTACTGCAGTGCTAGCTTCTGAGAATCTGAGTGGGTCCTGGAGGTCTTAGCTTCTCTCTGAGTTTGGCTCCATTCTAAAGGAATTTAGGCAAGTGGAAGATTTAGCGCATTGATTTAGAAAAGCAGTCTTCAGAAAGTGCATGGTAAGTGTGTTCAATTCTGCTACATGCTTGAAAGCCAAGCCGAGAAACTACATCCACTAGCAGTTTTGTGAGGTAGCTTGTTAAAGGACCCAGTGAGACAGGAAGTTTAAGTGATTCATGCCATGTCACAGAGCTAATTAGAGCATCAGAAAAGGGAACAGGAGCCAGTTCTTCCAATGCCTGATCCAGTGCTCTTGTCACCAACAAATTGCAGTGCTTTTAAGTCTTGTTTCTATTCTTTATACTCTAGATGCAAATGGAAATTGGTAGTCTTTGGGGGTGGTGGAATTAGCAAATCTAACAAAACTTTAAATTGACATATTCTTGACTCATTCACTTCACCTGTAGGAATGTATCCTATAGAACATACACATGTCTAGAGACATTTCAACAGGATGTTTTTTGCTGCATTCTTTGTGATAATGAAATGCTTAAATCCATTTAAATGTCAATCAACACAGGTCTTAAAAAGAATTACAAATGAGGATATAATATACAACATAGCTCTATAGTTAATAATACTATATTATATATTTCAAAGTTGCTTAGAGAGTAGATCTTAAAAGTTCTCATCACAAGAAAAATATTTTTAACTGTATGGCAATGGGTGTTAACTAGATTTTAATGTCATGACCACTTTGCAGTATATACAAATATGAAATTATTTAATATAATCATATGTCAATTATATACCAATTTTTTAAAAAAGTATGACAAATACAATACCAAAGACAATCTACAAAAGAGAGATTTGCAAGAACTGAAAAGCTGGACTTCATTAAAATTAAAAACTTCTGCTCTATGAAAGATAATGCCAAGAGAATTAGGAGACAATCCACAGACTGGAAGAAATACTTGAAAAAGACAAAGCTAATAAAGGACTGTTACTCAAAATACACAAGGAATTCTTCAAATTTAACAATAAAAACATAAACAATCTAGTTTAAAAAATGATCCAAAGACCTTAACAGACACCTCACCAAAGAAAATACACAGATGGTAAATAAGCATCTGAAATGATGTTCCAATCAAATATCAGGGAAATGCGAATTAAAACAACAAGATAACACTACACACCTATTGGAATGGTCAAAATCTGGAACACCGACAGCACCAAATGCTAGCAAGGATGTGGAACAACAGAAATTCTCACTCACTGTGGTGGAAATACAAAACGGTGCAGACACTCTGGTAGACAGTTTGGCAGTTTTTCACAAAACGAAACATACTTTTACCATGTGATCTAGCAGTGGCACTCCTTGGTATTTTACCCAAAGGAGTTGAAAACTATGTCCACATGAAAATCTACACATGGATGTTTATAGCAGCTTTATTCATAACTGCCAAAACCTGGAAACACCCAAGATGCCTTTCGGTAGTGAATGGATAAACTCTAGTACATTCAGGCAATGGCATATTATTCAGGGCTAAAAAGAAATAAACTACCAAGCCACGAAAAGACACAGAGAACCTCAAATACATATTACTAAGTGAAAGAAATGAATCTAAAAAAGGCTATATACATAATTTATGATTCCAAATATATGGCATTCTGGAAAAGGCAAAATGATGGCGACAGAAATTTTAAAAAAAATCAATGGTTGCTGATAGTCAAGGAGAGGATGAACAGGCAGAACACAGAGGATTTTTAGGCAACAAAACTCCTCTGTATGACATTGCAATGATAGATATATGTCAATAGACATTTGTCCAGACTCATAGGATGTGAAACACCAAGAGTGAACCCTAAAGTAAACTATTGGCTTTAGATGTTTACAGTATGTCACTGTGGGTTCATTGTTGGTAACAAATGTACCATTGGAGTGAGTGATGTTGTTAATGGGGGAAGCTTTGCCTATGTGGGGACAGAGGGCATATGCAAAATCTCTGTTCCTTCCTCTCAATTTTGTTGTGAATCTAATATTCCTTTTAAAAAGGAAAAAAAAAGTCTTAAAAATGATACAGATTTATACGGAAGTGTTGAATCACTATATTGTACACCTGAAACTAAAATTACACTGAATTTAAAGAAAAACTTTAAAATTAAAATAAAGCAAGAAAAAATGATGTGGATTTATATGTACTGATATGGAAAGATCTCCAACACAGCAGTAAATTAAAAATTCAAGTCACACAAAAAATTCCAATATGATTTCATTTATACAGAAGAGGAAGACAGAAATGTATATGTAGTATATATGTACTATAGCTTTATAGTAAACTTCTGGAGGATATTTGGAGAAGTGGTTGTTTCTGATAAGGGCAGGAGGATTTGGAGATATACTTCTGCATCATTAGATACTGTTATATGGAAGACAAATGTCCACAGTACATATGAAATTAAAAATAAACATATTCAGAAAAATATTCTTGGACCTCACTGTAACAATCTAGAACACTCAGAAAGGGAATGCTTATTTAGAAATGTAGATGTTCTTTTCATAACATAAATGCAGACTTCAAAATGTCCTGGCCAGTATTCTCAAAACTTGTTATAAGTCATTTGTATTATAGCTAAAGAACAAAGAAAAACTAATTAAAGAATGATTACTGAATTAATTCATTAAAATTCCAGAGTCTCCTTTTCTCAAGATCAATGTTGTTGAGATTTTAGCATCATCAAAGAAATATGTAAGAGCTATAAATATTATAATTTCATGGGGCTTTGAATGTTTCTGTTAGAAAAAAGCAGGTTTGCAAATTATAGCCATAATTTAAAAAAACAGTTTGCTTCTGAACATGAGTGAAAGCAACTAAATAAAAAATTGATTCAAATATGCCTCCTCCTGATGCCAAGCAAGGATAAATTCCACAATACCTGATTTCCCAAAATTGGAGAGAGGACCTGTGGCTGATTGGCTAGTTGGGCACCAGAGAAGGAAAGCTGCCATTCATTCCGTGTGTGAACCTGGACATGTGCAAGCACAGTGGGCATCTGGGTCTTCAGCAGGAGTAGAAAGAGTTCAGAGAAGGTGATGTAAAAATAAAGCAGATCTCAGGGTAGATGAAATGGGGTGCTCTTCCAAGCAAAGGGAAAGAATGTATGAGCAGAAAAGGTTAGGGGTCCCCAGGAAAAGAAAGACATAGCTTCCATGACCCAAGAGAAGTTATTGTAGGTCCCCAGCTATTTTCCATGATCTGTGCCCAGCTTGCGACAGCATACTTCTTGCAGAACTTCTAGGAGGTGCCAGAATTACAAAGATATCCAAAAACCGCACTAGTTAAGGATTTTCAGGGAACAAGAGGAATGCAAACACTAATAGTCTCTACCAGGCCAGGAAATGGCCAAACTGGATCAGAGACAATAAATATCCAGTAAAACTCCCAGTGCTGTTTCAAAAGTAAGCAAGGACCTGCACTCCTTCCCTGAGATAATGCCCCCAAAACCCCCCACGTAGCTTATACCAGCTCCAGGAGCATGCCCACAGCCCTTTCCCCTGGTCTGCCAGTGACCTCTGTAGGAGCTCTCCACTACAGGAGGAGCACAAGCTTCATAAACATGACACAGAATGCATGCACAGGCATGTTTTCCAAGTTCCTGCACAACCTTATGCCAGCCTTTACATGAGATGACAATGCTCCCCTTTCCGAATATTCATCCTAACCCTAAATAAAAAGAACCTAATCACCCCTGCTCAGGGAGTCATGGCTGTGGAAGTTATTCCCTGTGATCTCCATATTTGCTAGAAATAAAGTTTCCCTTGTGTGAGGAGTCCACCTGGTGTAGTCTCCACCTGTAACATACCAAGGACTGAACTCACGTTAGTGTGTTACAAATGGATGCTGAGAACATTGTAAGTCTTGAAATTTTTCAGTAGAACTGAAGTACAAAGTTTGTAAAGAAGCCAGTGGGAATGATGCTGCAGATAGGTGTAGCACAGAAGCAGATAATCAGGGGCCTTGACAAGCCATGCATATTAATTTAGTAGTTTTATCTTTTACTCCAGTGCAGACCAGAACGGGAGCCACCAGCCACATGTGGTTGTAGCCCTTAAAATGTGGCTAGTCCAAAGACAGATGTGCTGTAACTATAAAGTAATGCATGCCAGATTTCAAGGAATTGGTATGAAAAAATCTTTTAAATACCTCATTATTATTTTTTGAAGTGGTAATGTTTTGGATATATTGGGCAAAATTAAAAATCTATAACTGAAATGAATTTCACCTGTCTTTGGTTTTTAATTGGCTACTAAATTTTTTTTTCTATTACCTATGTGTCTTATGTTATGTTTCTACTTGACAATGCTGCTTTAGACAAGTTAGATGTTTAACAGAGGAGTGAAAGATGGGATTTGCATTTTAAAAGCATCCTCATGGCAAAAGTGTGAAGAATGGTTTGTAGTAAAGCCAATTCCTCAGCTACTGTAACAGTCCAAGGAGAAAAGATGAAGCTTATTAAAGCAAGAGTGCTGGAGACAAAATAACAGGACAGATTCAAGCCACAGGCTATTGAGAATGAAGGATCGAGAAGATAAGTTTTAAATTTCTTGTTCTGATGGTTGGGTTCTTGATGATTCCATTAACTGAGAAGATAATAGCAGGGAGACCTAGTTTGGGTAAGAAGTTTTGAAAGAGAGCATTAATTCTCTAATAGAATATGTCATGATGCTTGTGGGAACTGAAGTGTACATTTGCAGGAGGACAAAAAGAAATATGCTGGAGTTCTGGAAAAAGCTCTGGACTGGAGACAGGGACATGCGCTCATCAGAGTATGCATGGAGGGTGATGGCACTGCTGGGATGGCACTGCTGGGAAACTGTCCTTTTTGAGAACAGTTTTGAGAACAGTGCAGAACTCTGAGGGTGAGGAGACCATTTGCCAAGAGATCAGGGAAAAGAAGCCAGAGGGATTAGAAGAGAACCAGGAAATACTGTTCCAAAGCTTACAAGTGGAAATCAAGCTGCAGAGAGGGGCCTGTTTATGGGATTTATCAGCCCCTCATGTGTGAGTTACATGCATTTTATGTTACACACTTCATTCTCGAGCAACCCTATCAAATCCAATCATTTTCTCCATTTTACAGATGAGGACAACGAGAGGCATGGAAAGGTGAAGTACCCTACCTGAGGTCACAAAGAGCAATGGTGGCCAATGGGACTAGAACCCAGGCCACCTGGTACAGGTCTTGTTAGTCAGAATCCTGGCTATTCAATGTATATGACCAGGCCATCTCTGCACCTAAAATACTAAGTGGGCTAAGGCAAGTTTGTATTATCAACCACAGGATGAAAATAAGATGAAGGAAAAAAGTGAGGCTATCAGCTTTGAGTCAGGTCTTCAGGGAAGTGAGGGACTGACCAAGAGCCCAGGCCAATGCGCGTAAATTCTGTGTGACTTTCCTCACCACCTTTGCTAGTTATTTCTACAGCTTTTATTTTATTTTTTAAAAAGATTTTATTTATTTATTTATTTGACAGAGAGAAAGAGATCACAAGTAAGCAGAGAGGCAAGCAGAGGGAGAGGGGGAAGCAGGCTCCCTGCTGAGCAGAGAGTCTGATGCGGGGCTCGATCCCAGGACCCTGAGATCATGACCTGAGCTAAAGGCAGATGTTTAACAAATAAGCCGCCCAGGCACCCCAAAGATTTTTTTTTTTAATTTATTCATTTGACAGACCAGAAAGAGAGCACAAGCAGGGGGAGCAGCAGGTAGAGGCAGAGGGAGAAGCAGGCTTCCCACCTGAACAAGGAAGCCCAACACAGGGCTCGATCCCAGGACCCCAGGATCATGACCTGAGCTGAAGGCAGAGACTTAACCCACTAAGCCACCCAGGTATCCCTATTTCAACAGCTTTTAAAGTCAGACTACACCTGTTCTAGGCAGAGGCACTAGTGGGTGGGGTCACCGCTCCAATCCCCCAGGCCCTTGCTGTAGGTATCAACTGGAATTATGAGGCCCTGAGATAAGAAAGCAGCCAGAGACAGCCGGGTGGCTATCCTTTTCAGCTTCAGGTCCTCTCTCCTCAATCCCTTCTTATCTCCATTCTCAATCCTATCTTTTCTAAACCCCACGTGGAAGCTTCTGGAGACTTGAGGAAAGTGAAGAGATGCATTCTTTACAGGATCTGTTGAAGCCAGAAAATTTGCTACAGACCTTATTGCCAGCTTGCCCCCGCCCCAGGCTCCATCAGCACCCGGCCTCAAAGAGAACTGACAGAACTCCTGGTAGGAAAGGTCCTTTTTCTCTTCACCTGAGTATCACAGCAAAGCCTTTTGTCATTATGTTTTGAATTGCCCACTGGCCAGATTCACATCAGTCGTAACAAAAGGTGTACAGATGATTATTATTTAAACAGCTCTGCTGAAGCCCTACTCCGGCCCAAAATGTATCGATTCCACCCTTCCATCCACCTAGTATAAACCTACAATTATTTTGTTAGATGGGTATTTGTTTAAGTTACCAAGCATCCTATTTGGAACTGCAAACATCCCTGTGAATTCTGGTATTTGACTAGCTCACCCTAGACAAAAGAGATTGTTTGAAAGGGGGATAAGCAACAAACTGACAGTGTGTCGCAGGTACAATCCATACCTAATGCCAGGAGATGTAGGGGAGAGGGACAGAGCTGGAGTACCACATCTCAATCTAGAAAGGAAAGGTCTAGAAGAGGCACAAAAAGAAGGGAGAGTATGGACGACTAACCACGGTCACTACTGTACAATTTTTCGTGAGTTCCATCTTATCAGGAGGCTCTCCTCCGAGCAGGGACTCCTCAAAACCGAGTTCTAAAGGGCCTGCTGAACCAAGTGGCTGGGAGTTGAATAATTTTAGACTGTCAGGGACCATAGGGCTTGACAGACCAGACCTAATGGAACTGAGATACTTGGCTGTGACAAGAGGGAAAAACAAAACAACAACAACAAAAAAACCTCAAGCTAGAAGACTAGAACATTTATGCAAGGTTTAATTGTACTTCAAAGAAATTCTAGCTAAATTATTCCAAGGCTTTGCTTTCTTCAAAGGGTCAAGCACAGCACTTTGATTAGAAAAATAATAATAATAGAGGGTTTATCACCCTTATTTAAGAAAACTGCAATCCAATCAGAGGCCTGGGCCTAAATGTAAAAACAACTAGCCATAAGCTTGAAAGGCTAAGGGACTGGTGATTCATAGCTATGCTCCTTGCTCCCTCATTCTGTCCTCTCTTCCCTCTACCCCAGGTCAATGAAAACTTGAGCAGGAACTGCAGTACTGCACCCATCTCTGCAGACTGTTGGATAACATTTTCAGGAGTGGGGCCACGACATTTAGAAATTGAGCCCTCCTCCAACGATCTGGAATTTAAAGAAAGATAGAAGCTCAGAGGCTCAGAGAGATTTCTGGAGAGAACAAAGCAAACGACAGAGTAAGTACACAAGTAAGCGGTAGAGATCACTATTTTAATGTTCTTGCCAGTTAGGTGCTTCCTAGGCCAGTTATCTGATTGTGTTAGGCACTCTGGGTGGCTCTGAGAGT
The DNA here is from genome assembly GCF_002288905.1 of Enhydra lutris kenyoni. Lineage (NCBI taxonomy): Eukaryota > Metazoa > Chordata > Mammalia > Carnivora > Mustelidae > Enhydra > Enhydra lutris. Next base: position 1,390,139 of record NW_019154168.1, on the reverse strand, counting down.
GCCTAAGGCTCGGCCAGGCTTTCCCAGTTCTGTGCGCCCACAGTTTCCTTTTCTGAGGAGTTCATCAGGTTAGTCATATACTGCATTTACACCACACAAAAGAGAAAGACAGCTGGAACCCCAAGCACACAATTAAGGGAAGATGTTGCAGAGGTAACACATCTCAAATATTTCTGGGCTAATTTAAGGGAGACAGGAGGCCCTGCCATATCATTGCTGAAATGATATGGAAGACCCAGTGACACTATTGTTACCATGAAATTGCTCACGTTGCTTGTTCAAAGGGCTTCTGATTTCTGGAGTTATGTGTCTTTAGTACTTTGTGTCTTAACAGTATTTTGCAAGATGCTAGGATGACTGGATATGTTTCCTTAAAAAAGTTTTCTATTTTGAAACAAAATATTAAATTGTAGACAATCTCTCTTACTCTATTTTGTTTAATTAATAAGGTTTTTTTTTAAAGGGAGAAAAGGCAAAATTAGCATTTAAATTGTGCATTTGCTTCTTTTTAATTTAACCAGACAATCATATTACCTGGGGCATTGGAATTCAAGAGAACACCATGAGCATTAGAATCATTCTATGCACATACAAAAAGGATGAACTGCATAGAGATTGCTAAAATACCTACAATAGCAAAAAGAAATATTATTTTTATGGCTTATTATCTTATCTCAATGAGATCCAAGACCAGTTAATGACATGCCAAAATAAAAAAATATATATATGGTATATATTATGAGGTTAAAAGACAAACTGATGAAAACCTGAGTAGATATAAAATTTCAAACTTGCCTTTATAACCAGTTAAGTATAAACCAAATGGTATCTGAGAGTAAATTTGTAGAACCTTATAGAAATCATTATTATTCATGGTCTCTTTTTGTTTCAATAAACAGATTCCTGGCATTAAGAATCTATATTCACACATTACCACTGACAATTGATCTCTGGAAAACATGCCATATTTCACAAAATTTATGCCATTCTTAATGGATGGTTGATACTGTTCACCAAATCCATAGATAAAAGTAAATGGAAGAGAGGTCATCATTTGTGCAAACTGGTTAGGAGAAAAACAGGCCTCCAAGAGCTCTTTCCCAGCTGTGCAGAGAGAGAAGCAGAAAGACAGTGACTCATGGGTTTTAATAAGGTACTCTTTTGCGACACCTGAGTGGCTCAGTCTGGAGTCCGAGGGTCATGAGTTCAAGCCCAGTGCTGGGTGTGAAGATGATAGATAGATAGATAGATAGATAGATAGATAGATAGATAGATAAGGCAGGTACTCTTTCTCCCTTAAATTCTAGTTTAAAAAAAAAAAAAGTCCTGTAGAGTTAACTTACAGGAGGGATGAGAAAAAACACAGGATGTGAGGGGTCTGAGGGTATGGTAAGTAATTCATGTTTATGGAGTATTCACTAAATTCTAGCCCTGTGCCTAAGTGTAATATCTCAGGTATTTCATCTAATTCTCACAATAAGCCAAGAGGAAAACACCATTATCCCATTTTATAAACAAAGAAACTGAGACTCCGAAAGGCTAATGTTTTCTAACTTGCCTAAAATTACCCAAATAAAAGTGCCAGGATGTAATTTTGCCTGCTCAAAGTTTCGCACAGCATTTCATCTGTTGAGATGGAAGTAGGTCTTTCTTGAAATAAAAATAGTCTGTGTTCCAATAAAACTTAGGAAATGCTGGGTTACCTGAACCTAGCCAGATTTCTTTCCTGTAGGATTTCTTTCAGAGTTTTTAATAAGGAACGATGCATAATGAATCTGCAAGAGGTGACTATCGCCTATGACATTTTTGAAAGGTAATTGACTGTAGAAACCCCTTGTCCTAGAACATCTGATTACATTATGAAAGCCAGGGCGCCATCATCTAAGGGGAAGGAGGGAGCAGTGGTAGAGGTGGTGGGAGAGCCCCCACACTGCCACCCGCCCTTGGACCCCATCACATCCTCCACGGCCTTCTAGCTCCTGGCCCTATTGCACAGAAGAGGCAGGTGCTCCTAGGTCCTCTGCCAGAAAAGAGTTTCACACCCACTGGAGGAGGAGACTGCTGCAAGTAGAAACACTTTCTCTGTCTGGTGGAAATTATTGCCCTGTGAGTGTTTCTCCTCTACCCACCCCGCCTCCTCTCTCATTCCAGGATTGCTTCCAAGGCCCAGCACTGTTCCGGGCACTGGAGGAATCCACAGAGGAACAGAGGCAGGAACAGCTAGGTAATTTCCACAAATGGGAAGCGTGGAGAGTTGCAGAACAGGGACACAAATCACCAGAGAAGGTTGAGGGATCATGGCAAACTATTATTAACAAGTAAGGTATTGTATATGAAAAGTAACAGTATGTATCAACTCTGCTCCCACAGGAAAAAGCTTTTATTATCTTTTTCTTGTGTTCTTAGTTGAATACAGGTTTTTCAGGCTCTAATAAACAAGAAGACGTGTTTAATTTTTCACACCATCAGAAACCTCAGAACAAGATTTCTTTCATTTTTTTCTCTCACAAGTATCAAAGCCTCAATATATAATGTCCTGAAAGTTCATTAAGTTTCACTTAGCCACAAAGACCTGAAATAAAGCCTGAAGTGCTACCACAGTGCTTTCTGATTAACTGATAATATCAACAGTAATCCTTTGCCTCAAAGATCATATAATATTAATGAGAGGATGAAATGTGTTCTTATTTGGACTTTAAAGCGTCTGCCTCAAAGATTTTTAAAGATTATCAGTAGTACTTAAGAAATTACCCAGGGTTGGAACTCCAAAGAAATCCTTTAGAAAAAATGTGTGAAAGGATTGTATTTAAAATATTTTAAAAACAATTCAGCACATGCTAGCCAGTCTGGGTTAGAACCCAGATGGGTCACAGCCTGAAGCAGGGTCCTAAATACCTAGAGATAACGGAAATTAGCCATTTGTTAGAACTTAGGGAGATCTGAGGGGTCCTGGTGAAGGGGCTAAGGAGGGCGACAGCATAGCAGGAGGGACAAAGGACCAGCTCAGAGAACAGCTACTGACCAACTATTATGGAAGCATTTGAATATTTTAACAACAATGACCATAATCGTGACTATCTCTACAAGTATTGTCACCATTCCTTAGAGAAAAGGAATTATTTTCTAGCTCAATTTGCCATAAACCTTAAAGGTAATAACCTGTCGGAAAATGTAATTTAAGGAAAACCCTTTAGCAGGATGCTTGGGTGGCTCAGTGGGTTAAGTGCCTGCCTTCGGCTCAGGTCATGATCCAGGATCCTCCTGGGATCCAGCCCCATGTCGGGCTCCCTGTGCAGTGAGAAGTCTGCTTCTCCCTCTCCCTCTCCCCCAGTGATCCCTCTCGCTCTCACTCAAATAAACAAATAAAAATCATTAAAAAAAAAAAAAAAAAGGAAAACCCTTTGGCTTTGATTTATCTATGTAAAGGATGGTATCAATTAAGCCTTGGTGGTATACTACAGAAGATTCTTCAAAAAGCAGTCTATGCTGCTGTTTATAGAAGAACTTGTTTTCTTGGATTTATCTAAAGTCTCATTCATTTATCTTAGGCAAACAGAACCAAGAGCAAACTGCTAAGGGACTCATTATTTCGAACCGCAAACCCGAGATGCAACCTTCCCTATATATTCTATTAAGTGCACACTTTTGGCTCCCTTTTCCTTGGCCAAAAAAGAGTCCAATCATTATCCATAGAATTTACTTGCCTGTTGTTTTGAAACAGCTGGTTGCCATAAGTTTCTAGCATCTTATTGATGTGAGAGGCATAAGCTATGTCAGCACTCCCTCTTCCACTTCTTGTTATAACTCCCAGTGTTCTCAAAGAGTTGGCACCATTACAGAGGGTCTGCAGTCTTTAGGGATTTTCATAAGCTTTTTACCAAATATTCTTTCCTTTCCTCATTCCCCTTCATGGACCCTAATTTCATATATATATATACACACACACACACACACACACAAAATACACACACATTTTTATGTATATATACATACACACATACATATATATATATAGTCACATATGTTATATATTTATATTTGTAAAATAAGGCAAATGAAAGAAAAAGCCTTCTGAATAAAGAAAAATTTTTCATTATTTAGAAATTATTTAAACTAAAATTAATGACTTTATCAGTCCATAAACTACACTTTAATACATAAAAAAGAGTATTATGTCAATGTATTGAATTTTAAAATAATATTCAAATACAGTATACTCATTGTTCAACTGAAACTAAAACAATTTGAGTGCAATTAAAATGATACCAGATAAAAAAGAAAATAAAACCACATTACTTTCCTCTTAAATATTTCATAAATGAAAGAAAAATAAGTAGGTTACGTGAAAATTAAAGTTCACTGATGCAAATCAAAATCACAATCAGATGTCCCTTCACACCAGTCAGAATGGCTAGTACCAAAAAGACAAGAAATAACGTGTTGGTGAGGATGTGGAGAAAAGGGAACACTTGTGCACTGTTGGTGAGAATATAAATTGGTGCAGGCACTGCGGAAAACGGTATGAAGATTCCTCAAATAATTAAAATTAGAATTACCATATGATCCAGTAATCCCCCTGCTGAGTATTTACCTAAAGAAAATAAAAACACTAATTTGAAAAGATATATGCACCCCTATGTTTAATGCAGCATTAGTTACAATACCCAAAATAGGAGAGCAATCCAAGTGTCCACTGATAGATGAATAGATAAAGAAGACATGATATATATAAACAATAGACTATTACTCAGCCATAAATAAGGATGAGACCTTGCCATTTGCACATGGATGGAGTTAGACAACATTATGCTAAATGAAATAAGACAGAGAAAGATGATCTTCTAACTCAAGATTTATACTATAAAATGAGAGTAAGCCTTCTTTGTCACTAAGAAAGCATTGAAATTGTTACATATCTCTTAGAAAAATGAATGTCATTATACAGTAAGTATCAAATAAATATCCAAAGGAGGGAAAGAGGACTTCTTGAGTAGTAACACCCTAAAGGGAAGATGAAAATCGGGTATTTCGACAGAGTTAGATTAGTTCACACAGTGACTGCAAGATCAGTATTTGATGAGTCAGTCATGATTAAGGAAAATAAGGCAACAGGGCATGTAGGATCCTTAACCACATCTACTTCCATATTTCTTTATGATGGGGTTCAGGATATGCTACCACAAAATATGGCTCCTTGGCATACTGAATACCTTAAGCTGAATTTGAGAAAATGGCTGAAGTAGGAGGATCACACTAACCTTCTCCCCACTGCCCTTCTTCCCTGACATGGGTCATAAATCTCCTGTATGAAACACACCTTCTACCAGGGGTACCTCCTGTACTAGGAAGAAGACAGACATTTTTATCACCAGAGATAGGGAATTGGGGCTCATAAATCTATATAAACTGTTAAACTGACCCTTCTCTTCCCAGTTTCTTTACCATTCACAAACCTTATGCCCAACCCCAATGTCTTATCAATTCTTCACAAATTTATTGATTGTTTAAAAGCTATAAAATCTTCCTGCTCTGGTAACTTCTTTGTGTGTTCATTATCTTGTAATGATTCTGTATACATGTAAACATTCTGTAAAATTCATACTCTTTTCTCCTGTTACTCTGTTTTTGTCAGTTTAATTTTTCAGACTCACCCCAGGACAGTAAGAGGTTGAGAAAAACTTTTTTCTCCATTTCATTATCACATGAGCTATGTATTGATATGAATTATGAAACCATTTCATAATTCCTCCTTGTACTTCCTGTCATAAGAGTCTTCCATAACCAATAGATATCCAGAGTCTTTGTATTCTTCTGGGCCTTTCCTGGGTAGTCCCCTTAAACTAAAGAGGCCTCACTACAACCTACTTGTCCCTGAAATTTCAAGGAATTCTTCCTGTCAGAATTTAAATCTATTTTTGTGTTCCTCACAACTTCATTTGGCAGCTCTCTGTTCCCTCAGCTGTCCTGGTTGGCCCTTTTGAGGGCAGGCAGTATGTCCTTTATTCCTCCTTCTTCCCAACAACACCAACTGAATGTTGAGAAAGTATCATTTTCCTTATGTACTTGAAAAAAACACAAAGTGTGACAAAATGTATTGAATATCTATTATGGGAAAGACTACACAGCGTAAGAGGAGACTCAATCCTTTCACTCTCCCTTTGGGTGCTAACTCAAAAGTCCCTGGGGGAAGCCCTACAAAGCTGTCTTAACAGGAGACAGGATTCATTTACCACAGACTTGTGTACTTCAGCACACACAGGACCACTGGGGATCAGGGCAAGCTAAATGTCAGCTTCAACAAGGCAATACGGGGACATTCTGTCTGAAGAGACAGTGAGCTCATCTGAGTTCTAATCCCCCCTTTTTTTTCTTCTTCATCGTTACAGACAAGTTTGTTGAGGTTTCTGGGATCTGTTTCTACAAAATGACAAGGCTAAACAGGATAGACCCTGACTACTCTTTTTAGCCCTTCCGTCTAAACAAACATACAGGACCCCCAGAATGTGTTGCTAAGAAATTCCAAAAGAATTTCATTGGAACCTAGATCAGCCTCCAAGCTGTTTCCAGGCATGCTGTGTGCTCCGCCATGGCCTCGCCAACTGTTACCAGAGATGAAGTACCTGTGCCCCTCACATCAGTGCCTCCAGCGATTCATGCCTTCCAGCCTTTCTCCTTTTCTCTTTTCTTATACCATTTTTCATATCATCTTATAAACTGGCTGTTATTTTTCTCATCTTAAGGAAAAAAAAAAACCACTTTTCTCTCTCCTGACATCATTTCACTCCATTTCTCTCTCCTTTAGAATCAGATTTCCCAAAAGAGTTGTTTACCTCCAGCCTTTCCAATTTCCCTCTCCACTCTTACTTGAAGAGACTCCTCTTAGGCGCTAAGCTCCACAAAACTCTACTAGAACTGCTCTTGCCAAGCTGCGCTATGAGCTCCCGAGGTCTGCTGTGCAACCTTGTACCTGTAGTCAACAATAATATATTCCACGTTCAAAACTCTGTTAAGAGGGTAGATCTCATGTTAAGGGTTCTTACTACTATAAACAAAAATTTTTTTTAAAAAGCCATTTGATGGAATGAATCATACCCTTCTTCCTGAGGCACTTTCTACCGTCTTTTCAGTTTAGGCAAAGAAACGCAGTATTTCTCTAATTTTAGTCCTACTGTGTCTTGCTTTATATTTGCACCTCTAAAATGTACATATATGATAATGAATAAGTATTCACTAATATTTACTTGTTGAGCATTTACTACATGCTTGAATATGTATGGCTTGCTAAATGAACCAGATATTGAATCTGTCCCCAAAGAGACTAAATCCAGAAGGAAATATAAGATAGGAAGGTAAATGCATATCATGCAAAATACAGATATAAGATTTTAAAGAAAAGTATAGATGTGATGCCACAAGTGTTAAAAAGAGGGATCACTTCCAGGTATGACGATCAGGAAAACTTCATGAGAGCACAGATTACACACGGAAAGGATTCTGATAAGCAGAGGCAGGAGAAAAAAGCATCCAAGAAAGAGGAGATAGTTTGGATAAATGTGGAAAGGAAGAAAAGTAGAGAGTAGGTCCCACAAATAGCAAGTCAGTAGCCTAGTTTGGCTCTAAGTAGAAAGTACCAAGAAGAACGTGGGAAACTTGGGTGAGGTGTAGAGGTGTGGATTAAGTTTTGGACACTGCAAAATTGAAAGACTAATGGGACAATGAAGTTCCTATTGTTCAAGAGGAAGCTGAAATTATGGAACTGGAGTGAGTCAAAGCTTGCAATGGAGATTCAGGCGTCTTCTGAATAGAAGTGACCAGAAATTCACAACATTATCAAGGAGGAAAGTGCAGATCAAAGATCAGGTGAAATTACTGAAGACTGTTTTTGTATGTGTCTTTCTCAATACATGTAAGTAGTGAAATGTCAATATATTCAAGTTTGTAATCACTAAGTTGACAGATATTTATTGAGTACCAATTATTTTATGTGTTAGGAATGCTGAAGGGAAATAAATAGATGAAGTTTCTACCCTCAAGGATCCTCTGCTCCAGTAGAAGATAATAAATACATAAAACAAGCACTCATGAAAAAAACGTCAAGTATTGATTAGAAGACAAAATATGTACCTGTGATACAGGGTGAAGGAGAGGGATAGTCTGCTTTTGTAACTATCTATTAAATAAAAACTACCATTTATGGAGAACACAGCTTTGCCTATATTATTTCATCTAAGCCTTGGTTAAAAAACAAACAAAAAAATCCCTAATTTTACAGAAAAAGGAGCAAGGTTTAGAGAATTTAACTTTCCCAAGTTTCACCCAGAACCCAAGTGGTAAAGCAGCAAAATGGACCCAGATTCATCTGACCCAAAGACTGGATTATGAGTGAGTTTCTCCTTTCTGGACGTTTACTTTATCCTGAGGTTATACCTCCACTTCCAGGTCCTGTAAAGCATGTGCTTGGAGCTCGTTTCCTTCTTGGAATTGTGAGCTTGTTATTCACCACATTCTCTTTACCCTGCCAGCTGTGACAGGATGTGGACTGGGAGCCAGCTAGTCAAGGTCATTTCATTAGTTTTCGATTATTATGCCTGATGCCACCCAAAGACTTAGTGAACTAGAATACTGGCAATGCAACTCACCGTTGCCTGGACAGTTCTTTGGACTTGCCTAGGATTACTCATGTAGCTGATGTAGCTGAAGTCAGCTGGGGGCTTGCAGGACTGATTAATCTGGAACCTCAGCTAATTGGCTAGAATATGTGAGATAACACATTCTCTTTTCTTTCCACAGGGCCGTTCATCCCAGGCTTCTGCACACGATGCAAAAGTATTCCAAAGAAACAAGAGTAAAATCTGTAAAATCTTCTAAGGTCAAGCGTTGGAAATCATACAACAGCTTTCCTGCCACATTCTATTCATTCTAGCAATTTACAGGGACAACCCCGGGTCCAGGGAGGATGAATTAAATTCCAACACATGATGAGGGTCACTGAAAAGGATTTGTATCTCTTTTTTTATCCATTATAGATTATCATCTGCCAACAATTATTTACCTTCCACCCCTATGCAAATATAGTTGCCCCCCTCCTGAGAATCTCAAAAGGCTCAGCCCATCATATTTTATCAAATATCCATAATCTCATGATTGTAATGAGGCTGCTCAGATGCAGCTTCTTGGGTGCAGTCACCTTATTCCAAAGACACATTATCTACCCACACACACATCCAGGATTACAATGGTTGGACAGGACAGGAGAATTGCAATGATCTTTCCTAACAAAAAAAAAAGAAGAAGAGGAGGCACATAGCAATCTCTGGTCATGGCAGTTCTGAAATCCACCCAGGTACAGGTTGTCAGGCTTCCCTACTATGGACATGGGAAATGTTTCTTGGTTAGGGTCCAGTTCTACTCCTTAAGAATTGGTCCCAACTTCATCAAGATCAAAAGTTTCTGCACAGCAAAGGAAACAGTCAACAATACAAAGAGGCAACCCATGGAATGGGAGAAGATATTTGCAAATGACAGTACAGACAAAGGGCTGATATCCAAGATCTATAAAGAACTCAAACTCAACGCACACAAAACAGATAATCACGTCAAAAAATGGGCAGAAGACATGAACAGACACTTCTCCAAAGAAGATATAAAAATGGCTAACAGACACATGAAAAAATGTTCATCATCACTAGCCATCAGGGAGATTCAAATCAAAACCACAGTAAGATACCACCTTACACCAGTCAGAATGCCCAAAATTAACAAGACAGTAAACAACATGTGTTGGAGAGGATGTGGAGAAAGGGGAACCCTCTTACACTGCTGGTGGGAATGCAAGTTGATGCAGCCACTTTGGGAAACAGTGTGGAGATTTCCTTAAGAAATTAAAAATAGGGGCACCTGGGTGGCTCAGTGGGTTGAAGCCTCTGCCTTCAGCTTGGGTCATGATCCCAGAGTCCTGGGATCAAGCCCCACATTGCACTCTCTGCTCAGCAGGGAGCCTGTTTCCTCCTATCTCTCTCTGCCTGTCTCTCTGCCTACTTGTGATCTCTGTTAAATAAATAAATAAAATCTTTTAAAAAAAAAAAAGAAGTTAAAAAATAGAGCTACCCTATGACCCTGCAATTGCAATACTTGATATTTACCCCAAAGATACTGATGTAGTGAAAAGAAGGGCCATCTGTACCCCAAAGTTCATAGCAGCAATGGCCACAGTCACCAAACTGTGGAAAGAACCAAGATGCCCTTCAATGGACGAATGGATAAAGAAGACATGGTCCATATATACTATGCAGTATTATGCCTCCATCAGAAAGGATGAATACCCAACTTTTGTATCAATATGGATGGGACTGGAAGAGATTATGCTGAGTGAAATAAGTCAAGCAGAAAGAGTCAATTATCATATGGTTTCACTTATTTGTGGAGCATAAGGAATAACATGGAGGACATGGGGAGATGGAGAGGAGAAGTGAGTTGGGGGAAATTGGAGAGGGAGACGAACCATGAGAGAGTGTGGACTCTGAGAAACAAACTGTGGGTTTTGGAGGGGGTGGGGTGGGAGGTTGGGTGAGCCTGGTGGTAGGTATTATGGAGGGCACGTATTGCATGGAGCACTGGTTGTGGTGCATAAACAATGAATTCTGGAACACTGAAAAGAAATTAAAAAAAAAAAAGAATTGGTCCCAAATTAATTGTTCTGAGATTCTTGGGTCACCAAGACTCCTGATTTCATACTTTAAGAGACTCTTCCTTCTTTATAAAAATGGCCCATGTTTATAGCTCAGTAGCTGCCTAATCCTACTTACTGACCATGGACAATGGATTCTCAGAAAAATCTTTTAATAGTAAACAGTTTCTGACTCTTCTGGTCCAACTGATATAATGCCCTTAAAACCTCTGTGAGTTTTCTATAAATATGACTGGAGTCTACTCTATGCCCCAAAGTCATACTTACAGTTATTTTTGAGACAGAGCCTCCTTAATTCTGGGTAAACGTGGTAAGAAAATGCCTCTAAGATTGTTAGAAGCCCTTTTGCCTAGTTGAGAGGATCTATCATGAACAATGTTTAACCTTTCCATGGTCTTAACAAAGGCTTTACAGTTACACAGCTGTCAATCTTTACCTAAGGCCACGTCTTTATTTGGGTATCTTTTGCTGGCTAGAGAGACTGAGAATGAGAAACAGTTTTATATTACAATCAGCAAATCCAGGACCCTCTATATTTTTTCTAAATTCTCCTTATAAACTGCATTGTTCCGTGTTCAGTTTATTTCTCTCCTACTATAAAATTATACACAGTTAAAAAGAGATCAGTTCATATTTTTCATGTTATATCTGGAAATCTCCTTTGCCAGATACACAAGTTTACCAGATATATTTCTCAGCTCCCATATTATTGTAGGCAAAAATACAAAACAAATGTAGTGATCTTTACAGCTTCTGTTAACAGTTTGTTCATTGTCCCACTAGACTTCGCTAATAAACTTCTCACCATTTTTCCAGCATCTGCCTATTATTGGGTCCCAAAATGATAAGTGATTTATGTTTTTGTTACTAATGACACTCCAACTCCAGGGAGTGCCACTATAACAAATACTTTCTATTAGTTACCAATTTCTACATACCAAAGCACTTCAAAATTTAGTATCTTATTTCTCATGATTCTGTGGGTTGACAGGGTAATGATTCTGGTCTTACCTCTAAGGTAGGCATAAATTGGGATTGGCGTACTTTGTGTTCAAAAAGGAAGTTGTTCTCAGCTTAGATGTGATTAAGGTATAAGAGGTCCTCACTCATAGGACTGGGGACTCGCCTGAAATGGCTGGAATAAGTGAAATGTCTGGGTCCCTCTTTCTTTCATTTTTTTTTTTAAGATTTTATTTATTTATTTGACAGACAGAGATCACAAGTAGGCAGAGAGGCAGGCAGGGGGTAGGGGAAGCAGGCTTCCTGCTGAGCAGAGAGCCTGATGTGGGGCTCAATCCCAGGACCCTGGGATCATGACCTGAGCCAAAGGCAGAGGCTTAACCCACTGAGCCACCCAGGCACCCCTGGGTCCCTCTTTCTATGAAGACTTCCACAACATTAAAAAAAAAAAAAAAAAAAAGACTTCCACAACATGATGGCAGAAATGGTCCAAGAGTGTTAAAGAGGAGGCTGCAAGGCTTCTTGAGAACAGATCCCGGAAGTCACATGTCATTTTCCTCACATTTTATTGGTCAAAGGATGACACAGGACGACCCCAGAATTAAGAGGTGAAGAATTAGAGTCCACCTCTTGCGGAAAGGGGCTATAAAGTATTTGTGGCCATCTTCTATCTACCAGTTAGGAACTCAGTGTGACCCCGTGGAATGGAGATGGCTGAAGGGACTGTATGAAAGCTGTGGCATTATTAGAACTGGAAGCTGATCATAAGAGTCACGGAACCAAAGATAGCTTTACTTTCTGTATGGACAAAATCATACTGTAATTCATGGTAACTCAAAGCTATATATTGAAAGGAATAGAATGGTCAGGATTACCAGATGTAGTTGGACATCCAAAGCAAAATTTGGCACTACAGTTGACTCATGAACAACGAATAGTACAGGTCTACTTATAAGTGGATTTTTTTATAAATACAGTATGGTAACTTAACTATATTTTCTCTTCCTTATGCTTTTTTAAATATCATTTTCTTTTCTCTAGCTTACTTTATTGTAATAACATAATATGTAACACATATAGCATATACATATAATATACAAAATATATGTTAATCAACTATTTTTGTTACTGGTAAGGCTTCCAGTCACCAATAGGTTATTAGTAGTAAAATTTGGGGAGAGTCAATAGTTTCCACACAGATTTTCCACTACACAGGGCAGCTGGCACTCTTAAGGTTCAGGATCAACTGTATATTCTTTTGTATAAAAATGACATGGCCTAAATTAACAGAAAATAATATTTCTTCAGATTATTATGTTTTTGGTGATAATGATGCCCAAAAATAACATCACTGATTAATAGTAAAAACAGGTAATAACAGCTGATAGTAATAGAATATGTACCACTACCATTTCAATCAAATTCAAATTTTGAAGGGGAACCGAGAATTTTAAAACTGTGAATAGCAGCCATCCTTACAATTCAATTCTCTTGAATACAAAGTTTAACAGGAGGCCAAATGAAATTTTTTTCCTACCCTATGCATATATAAACTACTAATATTCCTAATATTCTAAGCTTGCTAATTTTAACTGTCCCTAACTTCTCCAGGCATGTTTTTTTCTAAAGATAAAACTAAGAGCATATTAATGTGATTACTACTTATAATACTGTTCTTATCTTCTTTCTCACTAGTTTGAGTAGAAGTGTATCATTTTATAAATCCAGTGTCATTGCTGAAGTCAGCCAAATGTGAGGAAGAATCAACATTTTTCAATAACTTTTCAAATTTGAGTAGAGTTGACACAAAATGTTACGTTATCTTCAGGTGTACAACATAGTAGAGTCAACTTCTCTATACTCTATGCTTTGCTCACCACAACCATTGCTACCATCTGTCAGCACACAGCGCCATTGCAATATCACTGACTATATTCCTTATGCTGTGCTTTTTATTCTCATGACTTATTCATTCCATAACTGGAAGCCTCTATCTCCCACTCCCTTCACCTGTTTTCCCCATCCCTCGACCCTCCTTTCCTCTGCCAACCAACAACTTTTTCTCTATTTATATATCTGATAGAAAGAATCAATATTAAGAGGAACTTCAAATTATTTATTATTAGGATCATAAATCTAAAACAGGTTAGATAAAAAGTGTATTAATTTTTTTAAATGATCTAATTCCAAGGTCACCAAGAAGTGAAATTCGACACTACAGTTACCTCCAGAACAAGATATCATGAGGTACTTAATCAAATGAGGTTAAGACATTTAAAATCTTCTATTAATAAGCACTGTATTCATGAAAAACAGACCATCAGTTATACCTACCTTAAATGACAGCTGATTCTTAGTATAAAATTCTATACCCATCACAATTGGATAAATATCATTTCCAAACAGGGAGGTAGTGTCACATTTCTTTAATATTAACCTGTAAGACAGATGAATTTATTAACCCAAATGAAGCATATTTATTTTTATAAATAAGTAGCACTCCTCAGGTAAAAAGAATGTTGACAAACAGGGCAATAAGTAACTTACTCCACCAAGGAAAATAAAATTAAGGTAAGAAATGTCTTACTAAGAGCAGAAATACTGAGAAGTAGATATTAAACATTGGAATGGTGATAAGAAAAACCAACTGTTTCCTTCCCAATACATCTCTAAGAATAGAAAGAACTGCAACAATTAAAAAAAAAAAAAGGTCACCTCATGTAATTGATATTGATACGATCTACCCTGTAGCAGAATGAAATAATGAACCCCAAGTTTCCTCTTGTCACAGTTAGTCAGGATGGACTGTCAATGAAGTCTAAAATCTAGGCTTAGAAGAAAACAATGGGTAGCCATGCACCCCAAGCTCAGGGCACAGCCTCTCTCCTCCCAGTTCTGCCCTCCTTTCTCACCCCACACAATGTCTGTGAAACTCCCACACACTTCTCAGATCCTTGAATCCCCAATGGAACACCATCATCAGTGCCATCACCACTATGACCCACTCCAACCAATCTTTCCAATGTCAGATATTCAGAGCGAGAGGCCCATTATCTCAGGTAAATTCTTGGTTAGGCCCACTGATTTTGGTCAAGTATGGGCAAGCACTACTTACATGGTTTGGTTGTAGACCATTCTTTCTTGATTTAAAAAGAACCCATTAATATTTGAGGAGCTGTCCGAATTCAGCAAGCAAACTAATCTGATGGTCCAACTGAGACATAATGAGATCTCTTAGGCCCACAGTTAAGTGCAGGGCTAGATACATATTAACAGGTAAACCAAGGCAGCCCAGAGAGTGAAGACACTGATGTCTGGAGTCTTTGTGAGTTGTCTGGCATGCTCCTGCTTCTCCTGCAATTCCCCTTTCCATAAAATCTCTGTTCCCGGCCAGAATTTAATTTAGTTATAATTTAATTTATCTGATTTTTATTTATTTTATTCAATTTTATGGTTCACTGCTCTTACTAGTCCTGAGCTCTTTTTTATTTAATTTCAGATTTTAATCTGCATTCAAAACATTTCCCATGATGGTCTCTGCTAAAATCTATAAAAATTCAAACCAAGGGCACATTTAGAATAACAGAAAATAGCATATAATATAAGTGAGCCCAATCAAGTTCTATTTTTGAGCCCGTAAAATAGGCTGGTTCTTCAATGCAGAGCACTTTCAAGGTCCAGAAGCAATAAAAACAAAATGTAATGATATTTTTCTTCTCTTCTTTCAATTTGGAATTCATTATATTTCTGAGACTACCCTGTCCCACCCTGCCACAAATCAGTTCCTTCCAGCCCAGGCCTCACCCTTCTGCTCCTAGCTATTGTCTTCACAGTCATTTTGTCTTTGTCCTCAAAGAGATGGTCCCCTAAATCCCTACTTCTAAGCATCATTATTAAATTTTACATTACTTCCTGGTAAGACATGTAACTGGAAAACACATCTTGACACAGTTTTCAAATGCTGGTATTGCACTGTGAAGAGGAAATAGCTCATAGATTTAAAATAGAAATTGAGGCAAGTCAACCTTCATCACACTCTGCTGAACTCCAACTAACTAAATGCTGTAATTTTAAAACATTCCATACATTTCTCAGAGAATTAGCTTTGAAATTAAGATCCAGTGTCTAAAACTCAGTACATGTTATCCATGCATTAATTAAACTGAAATTTGACCCATTAAATCTGGCTGTTCTCTTCAGAATCTTCATTAAAGGAAAATGACTATTTATCCCTTTTACCTTATAAAAGTCAAGCATATCATTTTTTTTAAGATTTTTTTATTTATTTGTCAGAGAGAGAGGGAGAGAGAGCAAGCACAGGCAGACAGAATGGCAGGCAGAGGCAGAGGGAGAAGCAGGCTCCCGCTAAGCAAGGAGCCCGATGTGGGACTCGATCCCAGGACGCTGGGATCATGACCTGAGCCGAAGGCAGCTGCTCAACCAACTGAGCCACCCAGGCGTCCCACATATCATTTTTAATTGAGTTAATTTTGACTTATTAATTAGAGTAAGTCCTCTGATGACTCTAACGTACAATTTCTGATGCTATGAAATACTGTTCAGGGCAACTTTTCATCCTCTTTCTATGTCATTTCACTGAAAATTAAGTGCTGTAGATCATGCTTTATGGAAGATATGCAATAAAAAGAAGAAGAAGCTTCTTTCTAAAAGATTTACATGATAGCACAAAAGACAAGAGATTTACCTTAGTCCAGCCTGTTTGCAGTGAATCATCCCAGCACACAAAATAATAAGTAATTTCTGGTTATTTCGCAGGGCCCACACAACTGATTGTGAAACAAGAAAGAGAGGTGCAACCTCTTCCCCAGAGGGGAAGTTGTGGCAGTGATTTAGAAATAAAAATGATTAGGAAGCATTAGGAAGCACGCCATGTGTGTCAGGCTTTTTGATTCACCATGAAAACTCAGCATTCCTGGCATATAGCAAATAAAAATAGAATGCAATCTCAGAGGTGATGTGTACCAAACAAATCCACGAGGGTGGGTCAGAAATTTCAGGGGGTACAGGTGCTTATTAAAAGTTCTAGAGGGGTCTTTGAGGTGAATTTTTTATAATGTAGCCTAATGGGCCATCAGCTGGGTAGAAGCACCAGCAAACATTAGAACACCAGAAACAGCCTCTAGCTTCATAAATTTCTTGAGAAGCTCCGGAGAGGTAGATGGGTAGCAATAGATAGATAGATGGGTAGCAATCCGTGTGTTTCTGAACGGGAACTCTCTTGGAACATGTAGCCCTTGTTTGGAGTTATAGAGATGCTGAGCAGGAACTTGAACTAGGCTGGGCTAGAACTGAACCAAGAAGGAAAACAAGGCAAAGTAAAAGAAAAGTTATCCACAAAATGTCATGAAGACATTCTGATAGAACTTAAAAAGAATATCTTTCAAAATGCTAAGATGATGAGAGGAACAGTTGGTGGATATTGAACAGTTTATAAATTTGTCCAGCTTGGTGAAATGAAATAAAGCAAAAACCTCTCCCTTAAAAATACAGCACTTAAGATTTTACCTTATTACTCCCTAATGTTCTCAGCATGTCCTTTATTGTCCCCACAATCTTTGGTGTTTACTCATTATTATCTTCTAAATGTTACCAAATGGATTATATGAAAGTCCATATAATTGTTCTTTTCTGTTTGGTATTTATAAATGATACCAGTTTTCAGGCCTCTAATAATAACAGTGCAGAAATGTCTACTCATGGTTACGCTAAACTAACAAGTATCAGACCTCCAAAAATGCCACAATATTGTCTTATCCTTTTTCTTCTGTGGCTTCCTCTTTTTAAAAATCCTAGGTTCGCGCTGCAGATGGTGATGCTTTCCTCACCTTTGGTATCTCGGAGAGTTTCATTTCACGAATACAATCGATTTCATGGATTACTAATCTTTGTTGCCATTAAATTGGATAAATACAGAAACATTTCACCTCTTCAACTCCAAAATCAAATTGAACATAGTCATGGTTTAATCAATTTTTTAATGGCAGTCATGAACAGGATTCTGATTTTTATTTTATCATAAATAATTTCTAAAACTATGTTTTTGCAAGTAAGACCCATCGAGCATCTGCCTCAGAATTGCCTATCAAATTGGTACACATGTTTTTTGGGAAACGAGCACTCTCGTCTGTACATGGCCAGTGAGGGTGCGAAACTACACAGTTCATATTGCAGGGAATTTGACAATATTGACCAAATTACATATGGTTTCACTCTTCAACCAGAAATTCTATTTCCAGGAATCTATCCCAGAGATACAAAAGATCTTGAGTGAAGTATTATTTGTAATGGAAAATAATATACAAAATATCCTTCAACGGAGTACTGATTAAATTAAGTATGGGCTGGGAAGTCATAAAAAGGGATGAAGAAACTTCTGGATACTAAATGGAGTTCTCTCCAGGACATAGCAGGTAAGAACAAACAAAATGCAAACAGTGTTTCTTTCTTTTTTTTTTTTTTTTATAAAGCTTTTTTTTTTTTAAGATTTTATTTATTTATTTGACAGACAGAGATCACAAGTAGGCAGAGAGGCAGGCAGAGAGAGAGAGAGAGGGAAGCAGGCTCCCTACTGAGCAGAGAGCCCGATGCGGGACTCGATCCCAGAACCCTGAGATCATGACCTGAGCCCAAGGCAGCGACTTAACCAACTGAGCCACCCAGGCACCCGCAAACAGTGTTTCTGAATGTTACCTTTTCTGTAAGAAAGTGAGGGGGGATAATATCAGTATATATTCATCATTCTTTATGATTTTATACAGAAACAATGAAAGGATCAACCAAAAATAGTTACATATTGAGGGACGGAGGGAACAGGATGAAGAAGACAGTAATCAGTCTTTAGCTGTATCTTGTTATATACTTTTTTACTTTGAAATCATGTCAGCGGTGTCATCTGATTTTAAAAGAAATATTTTTAAAAACCAGTTGCTATGAAACAGATGCCCTTGTTGATCATGTGGATACCATGTCCACACACAAGAAAGGAATGACCCAAATGACTTTAGATCAAATATTTGACTATTTATCTCTAATGGCATATATGCAAAGGTTAAACCACAAGAAAATCTTACCATGGACCCAATCGTCTTATGTTTAATACTGGTATTTTTATTTTTAAACTATTATGAATAAATTATAGTACAAAGCAAATAAATAATTACATTTGTTTTTAAGAAATAATATTTCAGCATGAGAGGAAAAAACATAACTATAAAATTTTTAAAAAGAATTTGAAACTCTGCAATCCTAATTTGATTTGAAAATATTACCATGTAATAATGATTAATCATATTCTTATAAACATGCATATTTTCTAACTCTCCTGAAAAGACCTGGAGGAAATGACAACACACTAGCAATGAGCTTCTCTGGCAGAAACACTGCCATTCCTCCCTAGAAGGAAAGGACTCCGTGGAGAAAACTACTGATTCTCAATGTAGGGTAACAAATGGTTAATAGGAGCTTAGGACATTTTTCTACTCAAGAAATGAATAAAAGCATCCAGCCTTACTGGCACCAACTTGAAGTGATCCTCAATGGCATTGAATGGAACAATTTGAGCATCCAAAGATAAATGACTGACTTTAATGGACAGACAGACACACAAATAGTGTGCAGGTGTGTGGTTGCCAAGGCAGAAACTGAATACTGTACACTGACAACTGATAACTGAAGAAAAAGAATCACCTCTTATCCCATTTTTCTTATGTAAACTCTATTACAGGATTAGTAAGTAGCTGATGATGAAAAGTTGCGTTTTTTTTTTAAAGATATAATTTTCAAGTAATCTCTATACCCAACATAGGGCTCAAACCCACAACCCCAAGATCAAGAGTCACATGCTCCATATACCCAGGCATCCCAAAAAGTTGCTTTTTAATAATTAAATCCCAGCTGGTAAATACATAAGAAGTTATAGAATTTGACCTCATTTCATAACTTTCACTGAAATAATCTATACAGATAATGATTATCAATGAGTAGTTAACCTGTAAGATGAAAATTGATGACATTTATAATGAAGGGTCAGCCTGCCAACCACGATCCCACTGATAAATCCTAACATACTGAAAGTGCAAAAACAAGAGATATTCTGTGCCTCTTTGTGTGATGCAATAGGAAATTCTCAGTATCACCTGTGAAATATTCTTGTCAAAAAAACTGAACACGAACCTAGAAATCTCTAGGAAAAAGGTCCAACTATAGGAAGCAAATGAAACAGAAGGAATTTGGGGAATAGAAGAACATTTAAATGACATGAACATGAAGAAGTAATTAGTTAAATATGGAATGTAAGACTTTGTTCAAAACGAATAATCTGATTTCTCCAACAAATCAAATCAATGGCATGGAAGGAAGGCAGTGGTAGGGAAGACTGGTGTGGAATAAGAGACTTAAGAGCCTCAACAACCAAATGCAATGAGGAAATATATGAACTTGAATGGAAAATAATTACATCTATTTTCACTACTTCTAACTAAAATTCAGCATTTCTTTCAATTATGAGAGTAGACAACAAACAATACCAGTATTCACAGTACACATAATCGCAACTAGAAACCACCCATTTCAGATATATTTCTATCACATTATAGTCATTGTATTTATCTCATTATATTGTTTAAATTCACCATAACTTTGAAATTATAATAGTCATGAGACCTGATGCTATTTAAGGCATTCGTCTTATTATTTAATGCATTAATAAAGAGACACATATATTGGCATATCACAAATTCATTTTAAAAATAAGAATTTTTCAATATAATAAATTTCTTCTACAATCCTATGTATTTATTTGATGCATTTAAGAACTCTTCTAAGGAAAGGTTGCTACATTTCATCAGGCTGCACCCAGCTACACTCAGGCACAAGCCCACACGAACACACGCACACATATGTGCACACATGCACCCATGTTCAGAACCCCTTCAAAACGAGGTGTACCCACCAACCACCAGGAAAAAACATCACAAATGCACAGAAGTATGGAAATTGCTGTGAAAAGACCACATCTTCATATTACATAGCTGATTGGGAATGCTTATCCATACAATTTTCCATAATACCAAATGCTAATTCCAACAAATAGAATACTCTCTTATGTTTGTATCTCAAAATTCAAGCCAGGCAAGTATCATTAGATGAACAATGTCACACATACATAACTAGGTACGTCCTAACTTGCCCTCTTTGGTGTGTCAGTTCAGTCTGTACTCAGATTATTATTTCATCTATCCTTGTCTCCCTGAGTTTACCATTCAATTTCTCCTGCTTATCAGTGAAGTCTTGTCACTGCCCTACTGCCCATTCTCAGTTCTCTTTCCTTATTCTGCACCAACTGTAAAGATTTGGGATTTATGAGCATTATGACTTTAGATAAGTTACTCAAGCTTTCTAAGCTTTTGTTCCATGATATTTAAAAGAGCAATGAGAAAGCTTAGTTCATGCATTTGTTAGGATGACTGTCTAAGTTAAAGTAGAGTATGTAAGTAATATACAATAGGCAGATATCAACGTTAACAGCTTGGACCCTAGAGCCACATTATCCTTGCTCAAATTTCAGTTCTAACAATTACTAGCTATGTCCTGGGACAAAGTACTTCGCCTCGCTCTGCTGCAGTTTTTCATCTGCAAAACAAGAGTAGAAATGGTACCTGCCTCATGAGGTTTTGAGAGGTCAACTCAGCTGCTCATGTAAAGATTTTTGATTAGCAAAAAAAAAAAAAAAAAAGATTTTTGATTAGCAGTGAGCACATCCCTCTCCCTCTTGGTATGTAAGCTGTTGTTTTATATATATATATATATATAGTGTTTAACACTGGCATGCAGTAAAAAATGCTTAATTTGTATTATTAATAAATAGGAAATCCTTAATTTTTTTTGGAAATTCATCAAAGTTAAGAAATATTAAACACTAAAACTTAGGTAGGGGATTTACCAGATCTTTAAAATTAAGTTCTGGTTAAGGGGCGCCTGGGTGGTTCAGTGGGTTAAAGTCTCTGCCTTTGGCTCAGGTCATATTCCCAGGGTCCTGGGATCAAGCACCACATCGGGCTCTCTGCTCAGCGGGGAGCCTGCTTCCTCCTCTCTTTCTCTGCCTGCTTCTCTGCCTACTTGTGATCTCTGTCTGTCAAATAAATAAATAAAATCTTTAAAAAAATAAAAATAAAAATAAATAAAATTAAGTTCTGGTTAAAAACGTTAAATGTTTCATGTCAGAACAATGAAACAATAATGGAGGAATCTTATGGCCTTCATGGTCCCAGAAAAGTAACATTTGTTCATGGTTATATGATGTATTTATAAGGAACTATACATATAAATTGTTTTGGCCTTGACTTTTTCCTACAACAATAAGGCCAGTAACCACCCACTGAAAGTCTTCCAACAAAATTACCAGTGGCTGGCACTACCATGTAATGGAAAGGCATGGGATTAGCCTACAAGTGACTTGGAGTTTAATCTGGCTTCCCACTGGCTGTGCTAGCTTAGGCTGTCATTTAACCACTATGAGTTTTCATCTGTAAAATGGATATAGTATGTGCCCTGTCTATTTAATGGGGTTGGAGGGAAGATCACAGTTATAATATTATCATAAAGTGGCAAACAGTAATGAGAAATCAGATACTATCCTATCTGCCATGACCTACTCAAGGAATTAATTAAGAAGCGGGTGAGAGAAGCTGCAAATGGATTATAATTGTTTTCTTTCAAAACTTTGAACCTTCCAGTTGTATGGGTATTTCAAACTATTTCCAGTTGACCAAAGATTTCAATCCCTAAACTTTGGGGCCCAGCACAGTAGGGTTGAGATAAAGAGTTTACTTAATAGACAACTCAAGTTATCTGAAGCCACAGGGTAATTGTTTTTGAGCCATCAGTAATCAGTGATAGATAATCATCTTACACATATCCAAATGAGCAACTCTACTGTGGTGAAATTTAGGAAGGTATTGTCAAGTGCTCTTCCCCTGCACTAACAAACCACAGCATGAGAATTTTTCTCCCAACCAGAAAGTCTCAGCCTGTGAATTAGAAGAGCTTGGAGCTGTATTTTTACTGGAAGTAATTTTAAAGAAGAAAGTGGAAAAGAGGGGCGCCTGGGTGGCTCAGTGGGTTAAAGCCTCTGCCTTCGGCTCAGGTCATGACCCCAGAGTCCTGGGATCGAGCCCCGCATCAGGCTCTCTGCTCAGCAGGGAGCCTGCTTCCTCTCCCTCTGTCTGCCTCTCTGCCTACTTGTGATCTCTGTCTGTCAAATAAATAAAATCTTTAAAAAAAAAAAAAAAAAGAAAGTGGAAAAGAAAAGTTTATTTTGCTTTTTTTTTTTCCCTTTAAGTGGAAAGGAAGAATCCTAAGAAGAAAAGTCAAAGGAACTTCCATTAGTCCATTTATACTAATTGCAGGGGAAGCCTAGAGTCTAGTAATGAGGGAGGAGAAAGGGGCAGTTGACATCAAACAGTGAAAAACACAAAAGAGGAAAAAGTGAAGACAAATTTGTTGCCTCTTACGAACCTTTACAAAAGAAAATCTTAATCACCTGAAGTGGGAAACTGAATCTGTTGGCAAATATAGTGATATTTCCATTGGTAGCTTCCCTAGAATGCAGTTCTCTGTCGTAAGTCACAGTGGAGTTCAGAACAGAATAGAGAAGTTCAGAAACCCAGGCCCAAACAGTAGAGTCCAGATCTGAACCAAATCTGAACCACCCCCCATGATTTAAACAGGGCTGCTGAAGTGTGGGTAAGAAGAAATCTGTGTTTTTACTACTTCATGGTATTGTCTTTCCTTTTCTAATTCAAGTTGGCAAGAAAATGCCCTGAGAACACTAAGACCTTGGTTCCATAGACAGGAGCATATGACCAAACATGAGGACATATGTGATAGCTTCTCTAAAGGAATTATGGGTCCCATAGAACAGAGACATTAAATAATCCAGGAAGTATACCATCCACAGATGTTTCATACTTGTATTTTCTTTTTTTATTTTAAAGATTTTATTTTTTATTTATTTGACAGACAGAGATCACAAGTAGGCAGAGAGGCAGGCGGCGGGGGGTGGGGGAAGCAGACTCCCTGCTGAGCAGAGAGTCCGATGTGGGGCTCGATCCCAGGACCCCAGGATCATGACCTGAGCTGAAGGCAGAGGCTTTTAACCCACTGAGCCACCCAGGCGCCCCTCATACTTGATTTTTCATCTGACATAGATCCATCCAGGGCCCTTGAAAACAATGGCCCACATGTTTATCATACACTTTCTACTCACAACATTACTTTCAATATGGATAATGTCACATGTCCATCTACATAATACAAATGAAGTAAAGAAGTTTGAATGTTAGCCACTTTTCAATTACATTAATTGGGAAATACAATTAATTAGGACTAATGCATTATTTAGGCAACTATTAATATGAAAAAAATTTTCTATGCATTAAAACTCTGTCAAGGGGTGCCTGGGTGGCTCAGTGGGTTAAGCCTCTGCCTTCGGCTCAGGTCATGATCCCAGGGTCCTGGGATCGAGCCCCACATCGGGCTCTCTGCTCAGCAGTAAGCCTGCTTCCTCCTCTCTCTCTGCCTGCCTCTCTGCCTGCTTGTGATCTCTATCTGTCAAATAAATAAATAAATAAATAAATCTTAAAAAAAAAAAAAAAAAAAACTCTGTCAAGCTAATATATTTATAGCAATTCTTTTTTTTTTTTTAAAGATTTTATTTATTTATTTATTTGTCAGAGAGAAAGAGAGAGAGAGCACACACAAGCAGGCAGAGGCGGAGAGAGAAGCAGGCTCCCTGTGGAGCAAGAAGCCCAATGCAGGACTCATGGACTGAGCTGAAGGCAGCGGCTTAACTGACTGAGCCACCCAGGCGTCCCTATCTATAGCAATTCTTAAAGTAAAAAATGGGAATACATAAAACAAATTTGCCTTTATAGGGAAAATAAGATAGAATATTTAAAATGCAGACTCAATGGAAAAAATTTTCGACAAAAGAAAATCTTAGACTTGATTTCTGCTCAGTGTGACAAAGTAGGAAATGGTCAGGAATGTTAACTATATGTTTATTCACAGCACATATTTTATTAAAATTTTTAAAATGTGCTAAGGTCAAAATCAGTGTGTTTTCAAAAAAGAATTTTTGAAATCTGCATTATTCGTCGAAATTCAGGAGTATGTCCAGAAATGCTATTTGCATATATGAAATTACATATATATAAATTTTAACTAAGTTTTTAAAAAGAAAATAATGGGTGACTTGTAATAAGGGTCTTTGTTTAAACTTAAACATATGTATTTTCTTTTGTATAGCAAAAAGGCATTGGTACACTTATATTAATTTATCTTTATCACAGAGATGTACTTAAAATTCCCAACTGTATTTATATATGGTAATTATTTATTTCTATTTTCTTCAAGGGAAAGAGCATATTTGTAAAAAGCAATTTATGCTATGATCATCTTAATTAGTTGCAATAACTTCTCTAATCCCTTAAGATAAAGAATTGTACAGTTTGCAAGCTTTGGAGGCTGTGTTAAATCACTGTTTTAATATGAAAGCCTAAGGACAAATCAGATCCCTCCCCAAAAGTTTATTAAAATAATTTATCTTAAAATTCCAATTGAAATAAAAATTCAGTATCTTAAATATTTACAGTGGTACATATTTACTAACTTGATGATAAGCACCCCTTTCTGACAATCTCATCAACAGATCATGCAGATTATATAAAGAACCATGTTTTTTGTAGAGTTGGCAGCGAATTTCTATCTTAAGCATATATAAACAGAAATCCTAATATGCTCCATCTCTCATTTTTCACATTGACATATAGATCAGAAACATCCATCACTTTCTAGGGGTTAGCATAGTTAAGTATGCAAACCTGCTTGTGAGAGCATTCTGGATATTAAATCTAAACAAGAAAGATATTGAAATAGAATATTCAGGAGCTAGTCTAATGAGGAAAATTGCCGGGTCTCATAATACAACAGACATCAGGAAAGAAGGTCAGAGCTAAATAAGTAATTGCTTCAAACTTTATCTTTAAAGTACCTGAGATCTGCTGATAGAAAAATGAGAAAGCAGACAGGTGACAGCTTTTTATTTGTCATGCGGCTATGAATGATATAATCAATTTGAGATATATTTTTTCCTCTCTTTTCCAGACTCTTACAAAACACAGAAATCTTCTTCATCAAATTTATGTATAGCTTCTGTTATAAATATTTCCTAAGGGTATGTTTTCTGCTCAAAAAACAAATTCCTGAAAAGAACATTCAAGAGAATTTATTGAGTCAATAAATATTTACTGAGCATTTCCTATGTATGGGCCAGATGCCACCTCCAGAACTGGGAGCAGGACAGACACAAATCCTGCCCTCACAGAGCAAGCAGGGTGGCAAGTGCCATGAATGGGGACTTCCAGGGCACAGCTGAAAGTCATGAGCGACTCACGCCATCCAAACGGCACAGCTCTGTCCAGTAACACTCAGGGGAACTAACTGAGTTATAGTGACATGAAATCAATGTATTTCTAGACAGACTCAAAGTTTTATTTCTTCCTTCTTGTTTTCCTACCACCTTTATGTCTATTTTAAAAGTAGGCTAAAGTGGTTGATAGTGTTTGTGTATCCATTGAATTCTCTTCAAAAAGGGTTATTTTAGCAATAAAAGAAAATGACTGACCAAACATAAAATACCAAACTTTGTCAAGTCCTAGCAAAAGAAGGTACTATTTTACTAACATGAATTACAAGTCCCACTCCAAATTTCCAATGCAGGAAAGAAGGGGAGTGGAACAGAGATAATGGGCCATGGTGATAAGAATGTACAAATGCAGATCTAAAGCCGCTCAGATTTGTCTTACAGGGATCTGATGAAGAGGCCCTATTGAGCAGAAGAGACAAACCACAGAATCTATCTTTGAGCAAAGAATCCACTACAATGGCTCTTTTATTTTTAAAAAACACTTTTTTCTGAAGTATATCCTAAGTCAGTTACCCTCATGCTTTCTAAGGAGAGAGCATACCCAGACGAAAGGTACACGGATGTGGGAGTCATGAATAAGTACAGCACAAGAGAAAGCAAGCCCCAACTACTAAAAGCCCCGCCAGTACCTCGACCCCCTAAGTGACCCGTCCCGCCAGGTCCCATTCAACACGTTTTACTTCACTTCTCCAAACTCAGCAAAGGCCCTTCTAGTCCTATCTTTTGAACTACCGCCCACCCTTCTCAGGCCAGTTAATTTTTCTTAAGGAATCTTTTATTCTACTTCCAAGACATAGAAATCAGTAATAAATTCCACTGACCTCTGGTCAAATTTCAGCCGACAACCAGATATTCCCATTTTGTGAGTCAGATCATTCACAGAGCTCATTTGGGGCCATTCTCCAAAGAATACTTTCTATAACAGGGAGTCAAATGCTTTTTTTTTTTTTAAGTCAAAATGTACTTGCTGTACTTGGTGACACCAGGAACAAGAAACTAGGAGAAAATTAAACCTATTTAGCAAGATTCCTCCCTCCAAAGCCACCATGCAACTCACCCATCTTATCATCTAAATGTTTACAAACATTATTATTCATTTTCCGTGGGAAGATAACACTTGATAAGCCAAACAAATATTTAATTTCACCTGCAGGGTGACTAATCTTAAACACTAACCAGGGCCATTATATTCCTAACATACAATATTGAGAGTTACTGATATTCAAGTTAAAAGTTTACTTGGCTTTCCGCCATCTACCTCATAGTTGTTAAATCTGATCATTAAAGATACAGTGGACTCTTGTACATCACAGGGGCTGGGGTACCGACCCCACATGTAGTTTAAAATCCATGTATAACTTTTGACTTCCCCCAAACTTCACTACTAATAGCCTGCTGTTGACTGGATGCCTCACCACTAACAGAAACATCTGATTAACATACACTTTGTATGTTATATGTATTATATACAGTGTTCTTACAATAAAGTAAGCTTGAGAAAATAAAATGTTAAGAAAATCATAAGGAAGAGAAAATACATTTACAGTACCGTACCATATTTAAGGGGAAAAATCCACAATAAGTATATGTTATACATATAAACGTTGTTCAAGGATGTCCCTCTGGTCCTCCACTTACAGCCACCGATTGCTTTGTCTACCCACATCCTCACCTTAGAAACATAATTGCTCCATCTACCTTAGGATAGTCAATGTTTGAGAACTTCCTTCAATCACAATGACCAATTCCATGCCCTGCTGCTTCATTCCTAGTAAGTAGTAGCAAGAGCTACTTTGCTAAACGATTCTTGCCAACTCATGAATGAGTCTGAATGAATATGTGTGTTACTTCTTTCAACAATGTTTTGCCTTACATCAAAAAAGTACTAGCCCCAAAGTATAACTGCAATTACAGTCCCAAGCACAGCCTTCTCCCATTTTCAACAATACCATACATTGCAACTGTCCACTTCAGTAAAGGGGCCATCAGTAAATGCTTTCATTTTTTATTACATTAATTATGACAGTAAAAATTGAGATTACCAAATATCCAACAGCAGGGGATAGCTACATAAACTATGTTACATTAATATGAAAGACAATTTTACTGTTAAAATCATAATGGTGAACATTTGTTAATAATATGGGGAAATATTTATAATACAACTATAGCAAGAAGCACGATGAGAAATATTTTACAGTATCCCAAATTTGAAAATTTGTGTGTGATTGTCTCTGAATGTACATTTTTTAAAATATATAAAAATATTTCTAATTTCTAACCACAAAACTAGAAGACTTTTATTGAGAAAGTTACTTTTAGTATTTCTTTTACAACTTTGGGCTAGAAATCTTAGAAACAGCATTAACTGTCAGTATAGACAAGTTACAACTGGAATAAATTGAAAAAAATCCCAAGTAAAAAGTGGGATTCAATAAAGGCTTTTATGTCAGTGACTTTTGGCCAGAAATTATAAAGGCAAAGACTTCTAAAAGGTGAACTTACTAGGTAAGGAGAAAGTTGCAATGGAAAAAAAGTTATTCTCTAGTCTGATGCAAGGTCTAACAGCATTCAGTGTTTTACAAAAAGAAATTGCCATTGGCAGCTTCATTAATTAGGTGCTTTATTAGTTCAAGTGAGAACTTGATACTTCAGGGGACATCACTCAGTGAAATTTCTCACTAGAGTAAGCCCTTATTAGCAAATCAAAACTGTGGCAATTCACACATATATGTGAAAGGCAAGCTTGTCACTGTTTAATGAGAAGAAAGAAGAATTACAATAAACTGAGAAGACCTCAACTCAAACAAAAGACATTAGTTTACCTAAACAAATACAGACACCATAGAAGCTGAATCTAGTGGTCAAAACAATATATGCCTTGTTAGAAAAGCTGGAAATTCATCACAATGCATGCTATGACTGTAAGTTGCTGCTCATGTACAGCACGAGCATAATGTTTATTATGTACATAATGTTTACTGCATCATATCTGAACACTTACAGAAAACTGGCTATCTTAAAATACTTTAAAAAATTTAAGGGGCGCCTGGGTGACTCAGTGGGTTAAAGCCTCTGTCTTCAGTTCGGGTCATGGTCTCAGGGTCCTGGGATCGAGCCCCGCATCAGGCTCTCTGCTCAGCGGGGAGCCTGCTTCCTCCTCTCTCTCTCTGCCTGCCTCTCTGACTATTTGTGATCTGTCAAATAAATAAATAAAAATCTTTTAAAAAAATTTAATGTAATTTTCTTCAAATAAAAGTATATTATTAGATTTTATTATTTATATACAATATGTGGATATACATAGATATATATAGTGTGGGAAAAAAATCATAAAAAGCAAGGCAATTTGGAAGGGCAAGATTTTACAGACCTTGTTAAAGATAGTTACTGGTGGATCTTCATTCTTCCAACTAAATTTTGCAATGTGGTTACTAAGTTCAAAAATCCAGCTGGAAATTTCGTAGGGATTGCATTAACTTATATATTAATTTGGAGAGAAGTGATGTTTTGTGTCCACACAAAAACTTGCACATGATGTTTTATGGCAGCTTTATTCATAATTACCCAAATTTGGAAACTAAGATGCCCTTCAATTAGTTCATGGATAAATAACCAAGAGCACATCCATACAATGGAATGTCATTCAATGCTAAAAAGAAATGAGCTACCATGCCACAAAAAAATTGGAGAAACCTTAAATACACAGGTCTTAATGAAAGCAGCCAAGGGTTTCATTCTTATTTTTTTCCTCTTTTTCTCTTTTTTTTCAAAGATTTTATTTATCCACTTGACAGACAAGAGATCACAAGTAGGCAGAGAGGCTGGCAGAGAGAGGAGGGGAAGCAGGCTCCCCACTGAGCAGAGAGCCCCTTGCGGGGCTCGATCCCAGGACCCTGGGACCATGACCCGAGCTGAAGGCAGAGCCTAAACCCACTGAGCCACCCAGGCACCCAAGGGTTTCATTCTTAATGTCATTAAATATTATAGACATACAAAACCAAAACCACACACACACAAATATCTAACGTGTTCACAAACTATAAATAAAAACCAGAAATAAACTGAAGGGAAAGAGCAAACCAGAGTAAACTCAATTCATAAAATCAGTAACTATCATAGATAGGAGGTGACAATGCTTTTGCATTTTAATTCTAATTTCTATTTGGGTGACCCAGTGCTTTCTATTGATTGAGGAAAATATCAGACAGAAATGGAATTTTTATTGGCCAAAAAAATAGATCCCATTTACCTCAACTCAGGATATTTTAAAAATAGAGATGAGGGGGCTTTTTCTTACATGAAAAGGCAAATTTTATTTTTTCTGTAAGACTGTTGACAACCTTTATTTTTCATGTAGTTTCACTTAATTGAGCCATACCAAACAATGCTCCTGAGCTCGATTTTTCCAACTTTTCTTTTCTAGAAAAAGCAAAGTCCATGCTGATTCTCAATCATAGCTTTGAATTCACACTTGTATTCTTTCTGTATATCCCTTGGAGTATATAGGAAAGTTTTCTATTTCTTTGGGGGAAAAGATAAACCCGCCAGGTACTTTCTAAGCCAGGAACATCAAACAGGTAGCAAAGCTGTGTTAAAAGTAGAAGAGGACAAAACAGAGACAAATAAAAAAGAAAAAAGTCTAAATAAAAATGTGGAACATAAAAGTAGTCAGTGTAATTTCAACAAGCATTTTATTCAAGACTTAAAAAAAGAAAGAAAGAAAAGCCTTTGACTGGCCAATCTAGACAGAAAAAGGTCCTTTGGCACTGAAGGATAAAAGAAGCAATTCTCATTGCTTTGGGAATTTATGGAACTTTTAAGATTTTGAACCAATGCAAGTCAGGTCTTTGAAATTAACAAGGGCTTAATGAGGCCACAGAAGAGACTAGAGACTCACTGCACAGAAGAAGATACATAAAGAACAAATGTATTCACTTAGCGAGTAACTTTGGAGCATTGTCCATGTATCAGGCCCGTATAGTTGATCACTGAACAGAAGAGACCGCTGAACCCCTGGGAAAAAAAAGAAATCCCTGCCATGGTAAAGGTTATGTTCTATTTGGAAGAAGGCCCAAAATGAACGCTAAAGACAATAGTTACAGGTCGGAGGTTGAAGCTATAGGAAATCATGGAGTAGGGTAAGGGTAACAGAAGTATAGGTAATGGGATAGGAAAAGAGAATTACAATTTACGTAAGTGTGTCCACGATAGGCCTCCTAGAATGGGACATTTGGCGGGTGGGGGGGGTGGTTTCGTCTGATTTTTTTATTATGGTAAAATACACATAACATAAAACTTACTATCCTAATCATTTTTAAGCCTACAGCTCAGTGGTATTAAGCCTACAGCTCAGTGGTATTAAGTGGTATTAAGTACATTCATATTCACATTTTTCAAACATCACTTTTCATCACTCTTTTCTTCTTGCAAAACTAAAATTCTGTAGCCATCAATAACTTCCATGACTCCCACCTCTCGGAGCCTGGCAACCACCATTCCATTTTCTTTCTTTTCCTTTTTCTTAAAAATGTGGTATACATATGATAGAGTATTATTCACTCTTAAAAGGGAAGGAAATCCTGCCATCAGGATGAGCCCAGGACACCACACCAAGTGGCATAAGCCAGACAGAAAGACATACATCCCTCTCAGATATGGAATCTAAAATTTTTTACAAACTCAGCACCTGGGTGGCTCAGTGGGTTAAGCCTCTGCCTTCAGCTCAGGTCATGATCTCAGGGTCCTGGGATCAAGCCCCACATCGGGCTCTCTGCTCAGCAGGGAGCCTGCTTCCCCCTCTCTCTCTCTGTCTACCTCTGTCTACTTGTGATCTCAGAGAGAGATTTATTCACATTATTTATTCACATAAATAATGAAATCTTAGGGAAAAGAAAAAAAAGCCAAACTCATAGTAAGAGAGAATAGAATGGTTCTTACCAAAGGCTGAGGTGTGAGAGAAGAGAAACGATTTAAAAAAATGTTAACTCTGTGTTGATGGGTAAAGAAGGAAACGTTTGAACACAGATCTGAAGCAAGGACGAATGGAGTCCGTGGAAACAGCCCATGCAAGGGTAGGAGGTTAGAGCATGCCTGATGTGTACTGGGAGGGTCCCAGTTCAGGAAGTTTGCAGTTACTAGGAAGCCCAGAATATACACCCTGAAGATAAGAGATCAACCAAGTCCCAGATACAAAACCAAAAATGATCAAGTTTCAAAAAGAATGAACTATAATAACTCTCAGAGGATTTCTGAACACACTGGGGAAGAGATGAGAGTTTAAATGGACCCTGAAATGTTTCTGAGGTTTTCTTCCCAGTGCAATAAAATCAACGATCATAAGCACTTACAAAAGCTATAAAGCAATTACAAAGATCAGAGATCACATCGTACCAAATGTTCAAAAACAAGACTGTTAGGTAGTGCTCAAATCTCTCGCATTCTAAAATAACTCAAAAAATAAATAAAATAATTCAACCCTCTTGCATGCAGCCTCCTCTAGTGACTGGCCCAGCTATCTCTTCCAGAAAGTGGTATCTACTTCACTATTCTTTTTCACTCTTCCTTGACATGCCTTCATCCACTGAAAACTGGCTTACCTCCCACAGATTCACAAAAACTGTTCTGGGATCTTGCTTGCATATCCAGTGTATAGCTTCCAGATATTTTATTTGCTTACTTTGTGTATTTGATATCATTAAACATGGCCACTTTGCAATTTGCTCCTTCTTTGGTTGGTCTCCTGCTTCACTCCTCTTAGCATTTTCTTCTTTCTTCCTCCATCAGCTTCATAAACACTGGGCTATGTTCTCAGCTCTGTTTTCCTCAGTACTGACTGTCTCCAACACCTCTTCTCTTATTCTTTCTTAAGGCCACTCAAATCAGGGTTTCACTCTACTGTTCCACCTAACTTACTAGGTAACTAACAGTACCATTTCCCCGGAACAACCTGAGTTTGCTCCAGTTGTCACAATGTAACAATGATAATGTCCTTTTTCATATTCACATGTGTTATCCCTCATTGGACAATAAAATATATGATCTCCCAGTCTATGACTCCCGCTGAAAAAGTCAGTGGTCATTTTTTAGTATTTCAGTTCTCCTACTGTGGTCCAAGTCTCCCTAAATCACCACAAAAAAACTCAGAAGGCCTCACAAGGTATTTTAAAATTTCAAAGGAAACATGTCTGTCAAATACTACACAAACTACCAGCTTAAGTTAGTTCACAGTTTCAAGGTTAGATCACGCTGTGTTCCTTTCAATGATGTCCTATCTTTGCAAAACTGGGTTTTGGGGTTTTGCTATGACAAAAAGTAAAAAGCCTGGGTGGCTTAGTCGGTTAAGCTTCCAGCTCTTGATTTCAGGTCGGGTCATGAGCTCAGGGTCCTGGGATCAAACCCATTTCGGGTCTGGGCTGGGCATGGAGTCTGCTTAAGATTCTCTCTCCCCCTCTCCCTCTGTCCCTTCCTCCACCTTACACATACTCCCTCTCTCTAAAAAAAGTAAAGACTACAAAAATCAATGTGGACAGGACCTGAATGAGGTGGTGGCCAAAAAGAGTCCAAGATTTAAAAGTTGTGCAGTGCCCAGCAAGTACACACATCCCATTAGAAAGCAACTGTGGTTATTTATGAATGAAATTAAACATCAGGTTTTGTTCTTTTGTGTGTAATAGATTTTCAAATGGCTACTAAGTTAACAGGACTCAAATCTTTATGAAGTTGTCTGGGCAAGACCACTTAGTAAACAAACAGGTACTTCTTTTGGCCTAGGACAGCCATAAAAATGTACTGAGACACTAATGTGATGTGACACAGATGATGTGAACCAAGAAAGTCTGGGAGCCTCTATTTCTGTTCCTAAGGTAACTGACCTGTCAGCAATTGACATAATCACTTCCTCCTCCTTTTTATGCTTCCCTCACTCAGCTTCCAGGACCCACACTTTCTTGGCTTTCCTTTTATCCACTGGTCACAGCTTCTCAATCTCTTTTGCTGTTTTACCCTTCTCCTCGAACTCTTGCTCTTAGGCACCCTAGGACTCATGCGTCAGCCCTCTTGCTTCTCAACCCATAATTTCTCCTCGAGGGGCCTCCTCTATTCTCTTGGCTTTAAATACCATCAATGTCACAATGTAACAATGGGGGCACCTGGGTGTCTCAGTCAGTTATGTGTCCAGCTCTTAGTTTTGGCCAAGGTCATGATCTCAGGGTCAGGAGATCAAGTCCCACCTCAGGTTCTGCCCTGAGCATGGATCCTGCTTAAGAATCTTTCTCTCTCTCTCTCTCTCTCTCTCTCTCTCTCTCCCCCCACCTTTGCCCCTCCTTGCTCAGGTTTTCTCTCTCTCTCTCAAAAATAAAAATAAATATAAATAAATAAATAAATACCATCTATATACATTGATAACTTCCAGATTCATAACTACAGAACAGTCTTCTTTCCCAACTCCAAACCCAAACAATCCAAATACCTTCAACTATATTTGCAATTTGCATTTGGGTGTGGGATCCACACTTCAAACTTACCAAGTCCAAAAAATGCCTCATCTCTCCCTACGCTGTCCTCCCCCCACACAAAAGAAACCCCAGAGCTAAAAAACAAAAAATAAAAATACTGCTTCATTTCAGTACACGGTAACTCCACCCTTCTTGATGCTAATGTTGTTTAAACCTGGGGTCATCTTTGAATCCTCCCTTTTCTCTTAAAGGTTACCAATCCAGCAACAAGTTCTGTTGGCTCTGCCTTTAAAATATAGTCACTTGGAACTTTGAAATAGCCTCCTAATCAGTCTTCCTCCTTCAAAACTTGCCCTACTACAATATACGTTCTCAACAAAGTAGCCAGTATGATCCTTTTAAGACATTAAGTCAGATCATTGCTCTCTACTTAAAATCTCCAATGACATGACATTTGACTTAGAGTCAAGGTCAAAGTCCTTGGCCAACCTAGGGCTTTGATCTAAACACCTTCCCCAACCAAAATACTCTGGCATCATCTGCTATCATTTTTACTCACTCCACTTAAGCCACACTGGTCTACTTGCTGATCCTTGTACACATCCCTGCCCTAAACTCTTGCATCACCTGTTCCTTTTGTTCGGGATGCTTTTCACCCACTTAAGCACTTGCTGTCTCTCCACTCTTTCAAATCACTTTCACCTGCCCATCCTGTAAAACATTGCAGCCTGTACCTTACCCCAACTCAGCATTCCCAATTCCACTTATCCAGGTCTACATTATCTTCTTCCATATCATCTATTATCTTCTAACATTCTATAGAATTTACTCTCATAACATAGTTATTGTATATTGTTTTTCTTTAAGATCTAGAGGCTCAGGGATTCCTGTTCTGTTCATTTTATTTCTAAATGCATGAAGATATTCTTGGAATCTGTAAAATATTCACTAATTATTTATCGAATGAATGAGTCAGTTAATTTGGGAGTCATCTCATCCATTTTTAAAGCTTTGGCTACTATGTATATTCCCCCAATGATCCCCAAATTTGTATCTCCAAACCAGAAGTCTCCCCAGACTCACACCACTATATTCCTCTGCTTACCAGAGATCCTTCTTAGTTGTTCCAAAAGAACTTCAGATTGATTCAAATATTTCAGAGAGGAACCTCTTAACATCACTCATAACCAGGGAAATGCAGATCAAAACCACAATGAGATTAACTCACACCTGTTTGAATGGCTATTTCCCAAAAGACAAGAAATAAGAACTATCGGCAAGGATATGGGCAAAAGGGAAGCCTCGTGCACTGTTGGGGGACATGTAAACTGGTGCAGCCAGTATGGAAAACAGTATGGAGCTTCCTCAAAAAATTAAAAATATAACTATCATATGATAAAGCAATTCCACTTCTGGGTATTTATTCGAAGAAAACAAAAGTACTAATTTGAAAAAACATATGCACCCCCATGTTCACTGCAGCATTATTTATAATAGTCAAGATACTGAAATAACTTAAGTGTCCACCAATGGATGAATGGGTAAAGATGATGTGAGATACACACACACACACACACACACACACGTGCACACACATAAACACATATGTATACACATACTGGACTATTACTCAACAACAACAACAACAAAAGAGAAGAAAATCTTGTCATTTGCAACAACATGTGTGGACCCAAGGGCATTACATTAAGTGAAATAGATCAGACAGAGAACTCCCTTATATGTGATCTCACTTATATGTGGAATCTAAAAACAAACAAAACCCCCAAGGTTATCAATATAGAGAACAGGCCTGAAGTTTACCAGAGGTGGGGCTGGGGGATTGGTGAGATGGGTGAAAGGAGTCAAAAGGTACAAACACCCACTTAAAGAAATTAAGTCATGGGATATAATGG
This sequence comes from Enhydra lutris kenyoni, assembly GCF_002288905.1. NCBI lineage: Eukaryota > Metazoa > Chordata > Mammalia > Carnivora > Mustelidae > Enhydra > Enhydra lutris. The sequence continues at coordinate 1,353,617 of NW_019154168.1, read as the reverse complement.
ACAGCACACAGACTATAGTTAATCATACTATGTTGCACATTTGAAAGTTGCTAAGAGAGTAGATGGTAAAAGTCTTCATCACCAGAAAAGGAAATTTGTAACTATGGATGGCGATGGATGTTAACTAGACACATTAACATGCCACTTCCTAAGGAGAAGTTCAACCTCAGTATCACCCACAAAGTCTTATCACGCTCTCCACCCCTCCCTCCTAGCACCCTCTCTGTCTTCTCACTTTGTACTTCCAGCAAACCAAATTGCTTGCAGTTTCCGAAACATCCAGGGCTTCCGTGTCTTAACCCAGCACTGTTCATACTACTTTATCAGTGGTGGATGCCCTTGCCTCTCTACAAAAGTCCCATTAGTCCTCCCATTATCAGCCCAACCTGTATGGAGTGTCCCTGTTTTTCCCAAGAAGGGTCAAGTGTTTGTTCTTTGCCTAAGGCACCTTGTACTTGCTCTATTAGAGACATTAACTATTTATTATAATTGCCTGTTTGCATATCTACTCCCACGGGCTCCAGCCTTAAATGCCTAGAGGCCTGGGTTCATGTGTTATTGATCTTTGTATTGCCAGCACCTAGCACAGAGCTGTCAGCCTCAATGCAAGTTTATTTGTGACTAAATAAATAAATGACTAAATGAACGAATGGAGCTCACCAAGTTCACTCTGGAAATGCTCTCTGCTATCAAATGATCCACCAGACCTGCAAGTCCTTTATTCTACTTTCTTAAGAATAGAAAGTTAAGTAACATTAAGTATAATTTCCAGCGTTTTTTCAGTTTATCTGATTTTACTTCTTTTTTTTTTAATTTTATTTTTTATAAACATATATTTTTATCCCCAGGGGTACAGGTCAGTGAATCGCTAGGTTTACACACTTCACAGCACTCACCATAGCACATACCCTCCCCAATGTCCATAACCCCACCCCCAACCTCCCTCCCCCCATCAACCCTCAGTTTGTTTTGTGAGATTAAGAGTCACTTATTGTTTGTCTCCCTCCCAATCCCATCTTATTTCATTTACTCTTCTCCTACCCCCTTAACCCCCCATGTTGCATCTCCTCTCCCTCATATCAGGGAGATCATATGATAGTTGTCTTTCTCCGATTGACTTATTTCGCTAAGCATGATACCCTCTAGTTCCATCCACGTCGTCGCAAATGGCAAGATTTCATTTCTTTTGATGGCTGCATAGTATTCCATTGTGTATATATACCACATCTTCTTTATCCATTCGTCTGTTGATGGACATCTAGGTTCTTTCCATAGTTTGGCTATTGTAGACATTGCTGCTATAAACATTCGGGTGCATGTGCCCCTTCAGATCACTACGTTCGTATCTTTAGGGTAAATACCCAGCTGGGGCATAGGGTAGTTCTATTTTCAACATTTTGAGGAACCTCCATGCTGTTTTCCAGAGTGGTTGCACCAGCTTGCATTCCCACCAACAGTGTAGGAGGGTTCCCCTTTCTCCGCATCCTTGCCAGCATCTGTCATTTCCTGACTTGTTAATTTTAGCCATTCTGACTGGTGTGAGGTGATATCTCATTGTGGTTTTGATTTGTATTTCCCTGATGCCGAGTGATATGGAGCACTTTTTCATGTGTCTGTTGGCCATCTGGATGTCTTCTTTGCAGAAATATCTGTTCATGTCCTCTGCCCATTTCTTGATTGGATTATTTGGATTGTTGGATTGTTGGACACTAGCCCTTTATCTGATATGTCGTTTGCAAATATCTTCTCCCATTCTGTCAGTTGTCTTTTGGTTCTGTTAACTGTTTCCTTTGCTGTGCAAAAGCTTTTGATCTTGATAAAATCCCAATAGTTCATTTTTGCCCTTGCTTCCCTTGCCTTTGGCGATGTTCCTAGGAAGATGTTGCTGCAGCTGAGGTCAAAGAGGTTGCTGCCTGTGTTCTCCTCAAGGATTTTGATGGATTCCTTTCTCACATTGAGGTCCTTCATCCATTTTGAGTCTATTTTTGTGTGTGGTGTAAGGAAATGATCCAATTTCATTTTTCTGCATGTGGCTGTCCAATTTTCCCAACACCATTTATTGAAGAGGCTGTCTTTTTTCCATTGGACATTCTTTCCTGCTTTGTCGAAGATTAGTTGACCATAGAGTTGAGGGTCTATTTCTGGGCTCTCTATTCTGTTCCATTGATCTATGTGTCTGTTTTTGTGCCAGTACCATGCTGTCTTGATGATGACAGCTTTGTAATAGAGCTTGAAGTCCGGAATTGTGATGCCACCAACTTTGGCTTTCTTTTTCAATATTGCTTTGGCTATTCGAGGTCTTTTCTGGTTCCATATAAATTTTAGGATTATTTGTTCCATTTCTTTGAAAAAAATGGATGGTACTTTGATAGGGATTGCATTAAATGTGTCGATTGCTTTAGGTAGCATAGACATTTTCACAATATTTATTCTTCCAATCCAGGAGCATGGAACATTTTTCCATTTCTTTGTGTCTTCCTCAATTTCTTTCATGAGTACTTTATAGTTTTCTGTGTATAGATTCTTAGTCTCTTTGGTTAGGTTTATTCCTAGGTATCTTATAGTTTTGGGTGCAATTGCAAATGGGATTGACTCCTTAATTTCTCTTTCTTCTGTCTTGTTGTTGGTGTAGAGAAATGCAACTGATTTCTGTGCATTGATTTTATATCCTGACACTTTACTGAATTCCTGTACAAGTTCTAGCAGTTTTGGAGTGGAGTCTTTTGGGTTTTCCACATATAGTATCATATCATCTGCAAAGAGTGATAGTTTGACTTCTTCTTTGCTGATTTGGATGCCTTTAATTTCCTTTTGTTGTCTGATTGCTGAGGCTAGGACTTCTAGTACTATGTTGAATAGCAGTGGTGATAACGGACATCCCTGCCGTGTTCCTGACCTTAGCGGAAAAGCTTTCAGTTTTTCTCCATCGAGAATGATATTTGCGGTGGGTTTTTCATAGATGGCTTTAATAATATTGAGGTATGTGCCCTCTATCCCTGCACTTTGAAGAATTTTGATCAGGAAGGGATGCTGTACTTTGTCAAGTTCTTTTTCAGCATCTATTGAGAGTATCATATGGCTCTTGTTCTTTCTTTTATTAATGTGTTGTATCACAGTGATTGATTTGCGGATGTTGAACCAACCTTGCAGCCCTGGAATAAATCCCACTTGGTCGTGGTGAATAATCCTTTTAATGTACTGTTGAATCCTATTGGCTAGTATTTTGGTGAGAATTTTTGCATCTGTGTTCATCAAGGATATTGGTCTGTAGTTCTCTTTTTTGATGGGATTCTTGTCTGGTTTTGGGATCAAGATGATGCTGGACTCATCAAATGAGTTTGGAAGTTTTCCTTCCATTTCTATTTTTTGGAACAGTTTCAGGAGAATAGGAATTAGTTCTTCTTTAAATGTTTGGTAGAATTCCCCTGGGAAGCAGTCTGGCCCTGGGCTTTTGTTTGTTTGGAGATTTTTGCTGACTGTTTCAATCTCCTTACTGGTTATGGGTCTGTTCAGGCTTTCTATTTCTTCCTGCTTCAGTTGTGGTAGTTTATATGTCTCTAGGAATGCATCCATTTCTTCCAGATTGTCAAATTTGTTGGCGTAGAGTTGCTCATAGTATGTTCTTATAATTGTCTATATTTCTTTGGTGTTAGTTGTGATCTCTCCTCTTTCATTCATGATTTTATTTATTTGGGTCCTTTCTCTTTTCTTTTTGATAAGTCTGGCCAGGGGTTTATCAATCTTATTAATTCTTTCAAAGAACCAGCTCCTAGTTTCGTTGTTCTATCGGTTTTTTGGTTTCTATTTCATTGATTTCTGCTCTGATCTTTATGATTTCTCTTCTCCTGCTGGGTTTAGGGTTTCTTTCTTGTTCTTTCTCCAGCTCCTTTAGGTGGAGGGTTAGGTTGTGTACCTGAGACCTTTCTTGTTTCTTGAGAAAGGCTTGTACCGCTATATATTTTCCTCTCAGGACTGCCTTTGTTGTGTCCCACAGACTTTGAACCGTTGTGTTTTCATTATCATTTGTTTCCATGAATTTTTTCAATTCTTCTTTAATTTCCTGGTTGACCCATTCATTCTTTAGGAGGATGCTGTTTAGTCTCCATGTATTTGGGTTCTTTCCAAATTTCCTCTTGTGATTGAGTTCTAGCTTCAGAGCATTGTGGTCTGAAAATATGCAGGGAATGATCCCAATCTTTTGATACCGGTTGAGACCTGATTTAGGACCCAGGATGTGATCTATTCTGGAGAATGTTCCATGTGCACTAGAGAAGAATGTGTATTCTGTTGCTTTGGGATGAAATGTTCTGAATATATCTGTGATGTCCATCTGGTCCAGTGTGTCATTTAAGGCCTTGATTTCCTTGTTGATCTTTTGCTTGGATGATCTGTCCATTTCAGTGAGGGGAGTGTTAAAGTCCCCTACTATTATTGTATTATTGTTGATGTGTTTCTTTGATTTTGTTATTAATTGGTTTATATAGTTGGCTGCTCCCACGTTAGGGGCATAGATATTTAAAATTGTTAGATCTTCTTGTTGGACAGATCCTTTGAGTATGATATAGGGTCCTTCCTCATCTCTTATTATAGTCTTTGGCTTAAAATCTATTGATCTGATATAAGGATTGCCACTCCTGCTTTCTTCTGATGTCCATTAGCATGGTAAATTCTTTTCCACCCCCTCACTTTAAATCTGGAGGTGTCTTTGGGTTTAAAATGAGTTTCTTGTAGGCAACATATAGATGGCTCTTGTTTTTTTATCCATTCTGATACCCTGTGTCTTTTGATTGGGACATTTAGCCCATTAACATTCAGGGTAACTATTGAGAGATAAGAATTTAGTGCCATTGTATTGCCTGTAAGGTGACTGTTGCATATTGTTTCTGTTCCTTTCTGATCTACTACTTTTAGGGTCTCTCTTTGCTTAGAGGACTCCTTTCAATATTTCCTGTAGAGCTGGTTTTGTGTTTGCAAATTCTTTCAGTTTTTGTTTGTCCTGGAAGCTTTTAATCTCTCCTTCTATTTTCAATGATAGCCTAGCTGGATATAGTATTCTTGGCTGCATGTTTTTCTCGTTTAGTGCTCTGAATATATCATGCCAGCTCTTTCTGGCCTGCCAGGTCTCTGTGGATAAGTCTGTTGCCAATCTGATATTTTTACCATTGTATGTTACAGACTTCTTTTCCCGGGCTGCTTTCAGGATTTTCTCTTTGTCACTAAGACTTGTAAATTTTACTAGTCTTGTAAATTTTACTAGGTGATGGGGTGTGGACCTATTCTTATTGATTTTGAGGGGGGTTCTCTGAACCTCCTGGATTTTGATGCTTGTTCCCTTTGCCATATTGGGAAAATTCTCTCCAATATACCTTCTGCTCCCCTCTCTCTTTCTTCTTCTTCTGGAATCCCAATTATTCTAATGTTGTTTCGTCTTATGGTGTCACTTATCTCCCGAATTCTCCCCTTGTGGTCCAGTAGCTGTTTGTCCCTCTTTTGCTCAGCTTCCTTATTCTCTGTCATTTGGTCTTCTATATCACTAATTCTTTCTTCTGCCTCATTTATCCTAGCAGTGAGAGCCTCCATTTTTTGATTGCACCTCATTAATAGCTTTTTTGATTTCAACTTGGTTAGATTTTAGTTCTTTTATTTCTCCAGAAAGGGCTTTTATATCTCCGGAGAGGGTTTCTCTAATATCTTCCATGCCTTTTTCGAGCCCGGCTAGAACCTTGAGAATCGTCATTCTGAACTCTAGATCTGACATATTACCAATGTCTGTATTGATTAGGTCCCTAGCCTTCGGTACTGCCTCTTGTTCTTTTTTTTGTGGTGAATTTTTCCGCCTTGTCATTTTGTCCAGATAAGAGTATATGAAGGAGCAAGTAAAATACTAAAAGGGTGGCAACAGCCCCAGGAAAATATGCTTTAACCAAATCAGAAGAGATCCCAAATCATGAGGGGGGAGAAAGGGGATAAAAAGAGGTTCAGAAAGAAAGAAAAAAAAAAAAGAATTAAAAAAAGAAAATGAATAAAGGAAAAATATAAAAAGGAAAAAAATATATATATTAGATAAACTAGTTAAAAAAACGTTAAAAAAGGAAAGGGTAAAAGTTAAAATAATTTAACAGAAGAAGAGAAAAAAAAATTGAAAAAGAAAAAAAATTAAATTAACTGCAAGGCTAAAGAATCATGGGGAGAAAGCCATGAGTTCCGTGCTTTGCTTTCTCCTCCTCTGGAATTACGCTCCTCTCCTTGGTATTGAAACTGCACTCCTTGGTAGGTGAACTTGGTCCTGGCTGGGTTTCTTGTTGATCTTCTGGGGGAGGGGCCTGTTGTAGTGATTCTCAAGCGTCTTTGCCCCAGGTGGAGTTGCACCCCCCTTACCAGGGACTGGGCTGAGTAATCTGCTCGGGTTTGCTTTCGGGAGCTTTTGTTCCCTGAGCGCTTTCCGTAGAGTTCCGGAGGGCGGGAATGAAGATGGCGGCCTCCCGGTCTCCGGCCCGGAGGAGCCGAGAGCCCGAGGCCCCACTCCTCAGTGCACCCTCAGAGAACAGTGCCCAATTACTCCCGTCACCCTGGCCTCCAGCCTCGCTCTGAGCTGACTGAGCCTACGACCGGTTCAAGGTAACCCCGAGCTTAGAGCTCACTCCTTGGCTCTGTCTCTGTAGCCGGCTTCCCCGTTCTAATACCTGTAAGCTCTGCGACACTCAGACACCCCCGATCCTTCTGTGACCCTGCGGGACCTGAGGCCATGCTGACCCCGCGTGGGCTTCTCCCCGGTTAAGCCTCTGGAGTGATGTCCCTCAGCGGAACAGACTTTTAAAAGTCTTGATTTTGTGCTCCGTTGCTCCGCCGCTTGCCGGGAGCCAACCCTTCCCCCCATGGTCTATCTTCCCGTCGCTTTGGATTCACTTCTCTGCCAGTCCTACCTTTCAGAAAGTGGTTGATTTTCTGTTTCTAGAATTGCTGTTCTTCTTCTCTTAGATCTTCTGTTGGATTTGTAGGTGTTTGCAATCTTTAGATAAGCTACCTAGCTGATCTCCTGCTACCTGAAGTAGTCTCAGCCTGCTACTTCTCCGCCATCTTGACTCCTCCCCGTACCACCCTGATTTTACTTCTTAATGTAATAACATCATAGGACTGTTGAAGAACTACCTAAAAAAAAAGAAAGAAAGAAAGAGAGAGAAAGAAAGAAAAAGACAAAGAAAAAGAAATCCAAACCCTATATTTTCCCAAAGTCCAGCTTAGTGAATTTTCAAATAATTTCATTTACCAGTGAAAGGCAAGTAATCAGTGATAATAAGAAAACACTTCTAAAAATTATAAATCTGAGGTTTAAAAAAAAAAATGAATGTTGGGGCACCCGGGTGGCTCAGTGGGTTAAAGCCTCTGCCTTCAGCTCAGGTCATGATCCCAGGGTCCTGGAATGGAGCCCACATGGGGCTCTCTGCTCAGCAGGGAACCTACTCCCCGCCACCACTGTCTGCCTCTCTGCCTACTTTTGATTTCCGTCTGTCAGATAAATAAAATCTTTAAAAAAAAAAAAAGTATGCGTTTCTGAGTATGCATTGGCTTAATAGTTTTAAATCAATTTGGGAAAGTCCTAAGCATATAGTGTTAAGCATGCATCACTGATTTTGAACTTAATATACACTAAAAAGCTTATTAAAAATGTAAGTTTCAGAATGTTTATGTATTTAATCAAAAATTGTAGGCATCACTGAATATTCACTTAATCAAAGTTTCAAAAGTTGTAAGAAGGATTTAAAATGGCTAACTTGTAAGTAAGAACTCTAAATATTTAAAGTATAAAGAAAGATTAAAGAAACATTTTAGGAGAGATTAAACAGGTTACCAGACTAAAAGAAACACTAAAACAATAAAGAGACAGCAAAAATAGATATAAATGATTACAAATGAGAAGCTCAAAGTACTGTGTGTAGTACAAATAAAAGAAAAGCATAAGGTTAAAATAAATAAGCTAATCCAATAATATATGTAAACATATAATAGAAGTGCGTTACAAAGCTGAGTCCTACAATGAGCTCTCACATATTCCCACTGCCACAATTGCTCCATTTCAAATATGTTTTTCATACTAGAAGAAAACCAGTTTGTTTGTTTTTTTTTCAATGTAGTAAGTCACAAGGACAGACTCTGACTAATGCTTTTTGTACTAGTCAGGGTAGACTTGCAAAAACAAACAGCCACCACCAAATCTCTGTGGCTTAAGAAATAAAAGTTTATTTCTCTCACACACATCACAGTCCAAAGTGGGTCACAAATACATTGGAGCACTTGCACATAATAGGCAATGGATATGTGTTAAAAGATTGAATAAATAGGGGCGCCTGGGTGGCTCAGTGGGTTGTGCCGCTGCCTTCGGCTCGGGTCATGATCTCAGGGTCCTGGGATCGAGTCCCGCATCGGGCTCTCTGCTCAGCGGGAAGCCTGCTTCCCTCTCTCTCTCTCTGCCTGCCTCTCCGTCTACTTGTGATCTCTCTCTGTCAAATAAATAAATAAAATCTTTAAAAAAAAATCTTTAAAAAAAAGATTGAATAGATAAACAGAAGGAAATGAGAAAGAAGTAAAGAAGTAAGAAAGGAAGGAAGGTAGGTCCCGTTTGACTTTGCTCAAACTATGGAAAGTATCCTGGCCTCAGTTATCCCATCTGTAACCTGGGACAATGGTGCCCCACCTCACCTGGTGGCTACAATGATTAAAGTATAGTAATATATGTACAGTGTATAATATAATAATGTATTACTGTAGGTAAGAATTGATTCTTATAATCACGACAGGCTAGAGGCACAACTCCAATTTTCCTCTGCTATCTAACTTCTTACCTTCTCTCTTCTATTTTTCTCTCATTCGCCTCCCCCCACTAATGTCATGCTGCAGAATTCTATTAAATCTACTCTCAGTTGGCTTTCAATCAGGAAAAAACTTGTATCACCTGATACTTCCTTCCTCACCAGGTGAAGGAAAATTCAACCAAAAAGAATGGAGATAGTATTTGAACTTGGCCTTGAAAGAAAGGTATGGACAGCTAGCAGAATGTGTTGAGTCATCCGTCAACTGCTGAGAGAATGGACAATTTCAGATGCCATAGTCCATTCAAGGTCCTTGCTATACCAACATAGCACAGGCTGGAGGGCTTAAACAACAAACATCTATTTCTCACAGTTCTGGAGGGTCCGAAGTCCCAGACCAAGAGGCCAGCAGATTTGAGGCCCAGTGAGGGCCTGTTTCCTTATTCATAGATGACCATCTTCTCACTGTGTGCTCACACAGCAGAAGAGGCAAGGAGCTCTCTGGGTCAGGACACCAATCCTATTCATGAGGGTTCTTCCCACATAACCTAAACACCTCCCAAAGGCCCCACCTCCAAATACCAACATACTGATGATTAGGACTTAACATATGAATTTGGGGGGTAGAGCACAAACATTCAGTTAATGGCAGCAAACTGAAGAGAATATAGTGGGCAAGAGAAATTAGGTGAGAAAAAATTTGAGACCAAATTACTATTAACAAAAATATTATTATAATCAGAAATTGATGTGTTTGATATCATCAGCATTTATTATCCTACAGATGTTAGTAGCTGCCTAATTACAGGAGACACCTGGCAATAGTAGATGGCAGGATTGGCATGTGGGGCCAAAGTAGATTTAATACTGGATTAAGTACAAGAATGAGATCTAAATTCCAGCTCTGCTACTAACTTACTTGTGTAATTTTTAGTAAGTTAACTTAACCCACCTAGTCTTCACATCCCACATATGTAGAATGAGCAGGTTGGCCTAGGTCATTCTTTTAGCTACGTAATCTTTCCAAAAAGGATATCCATCATGATCATAGGACAGAACTGTTTGGAATACTTGTATCCAACAAGCCATCTTTTAGAATGACAAGAAGGAATTCCACCCCTTTACCAACTTTATCTGACATCCTAAAACTGAATTTATCTGTCATAATAGGAAAAGGCTTATCTTAGTTCAGGTTACCATAACAAATTACCATAGAGTAGATAGCTTATGAAACAAACGTTTATTTCTGACAATTCCGAAAGTGAGGAAGACCAAGATCAGGGTACTGGTAGAGAGCCCTTTGCTGAACACTGTATCAGTGGAGCCACGGAGAGATCTCGTCTCCTTCTATAATTCCATCAAGAGATCCGCACCCTCATGATCTCATCTAAACTTTATCACTCCCCCAAGGTTCCACCTCCAAACACCCGCACTTTGGGAGCTGGGGCTTTAGCATATGAATGGGGGCACACATTCAGGACAGGGCAAGGCCCCTTTGAGGTTACTCACACACTCTCCTCTTCACAGCTCCCTCAGGGTCTTTCAACCCTTCTGGTACAGCGCACATCCATGATGGAGTGATGAGGGGTGATATGAAGAGCTGGTCAGCTCAGTATAACACAGGGCACTGAAGGGTAATTCTTACATCCAGATCTCCTGGACAGGTGGTCAAGGCTTGGTCAGGCCTACATCACAGTTCAACTTCATGCTCTGCCTAGTTTTGCTTTCTCCTTCCCTTCACAGGTGTTGATCCCTAACAAACATTTTGCACCTTAGGTTCCATCTTCTTGTCTAATTCCAACAAGCCAGTGCAGCAGTGGAGAGACAAGTGCAATTAAAGAAGACAAGAACCACAGGACAAAGTAATTTGGACATTGAGCTCTCCAAAAGGAATGTCATACCCTTATTTCTTTTTCTGGTCTGAAAGATGATCTCTTTATTGTTCTGTGGGGCACAAAGATTTTGCAAATTTACAAGTCTCACTGAAGGCTGTTGATGGCAACTCTAGGATTAAACTGTACCATCCCGATTCAATAAATATGGCGATTTTATCATCCTATTTGTAACTCTGATTTAAAACATTTGTCGCTACTCTGTCTTCTGTTGAGCTTTGGTACCAAACCAACCTGTTGTTCCAGTGTAGACCTGTTAATCACTCAGTTTCATCGGACTAACGACTTCATGCACCATCGCCAAAGACATAGTAGAGGATATTACTGCCCTCTGCTGGAAATACTCAAGATTATTCTAAAACTTGCACCCGCAGAAGGGATTTTTCTCATGGAGGCTCACGATAGTTTGAGGAGCAAAAGTATGAATCCAGAAAACTAACCTCATTTCTGGGTCTTGACATTCACTTGGCTGCGCATTTGCCTAAATTTCCATTTTTTTCCCTGCTTTCTTATTTTTATCACAGAGTCTGCCATCCTGAAGTCTTTAAAACATTGGTCCACTAAGAGATGGACCTCATCATCGAATGCATTTAAAAACAATGCTTTCAATTTCCTTTTCAGATAAGACAAAAAGGTGAAAAACCTAAAAACAGCAAAGTATTAAAAAATTAGTTGTATCGACAACTATTTCTACTTTAGTTCTTCAAACAAATTCTATTTTCTGGGGATCTGCCAATAGGCAAGTATTTGAATTGCTATTGCTTTGTCTCCTCTGTACTGGATAATTCCATTAAAATAGGGAATTAGGATAAATAATTTATGTGCCTGCTTTGTATAAGTGTGTGAGTGCATATATTTTCTTCATGTGTGGGTGAAGTAGCAGAAGGTCACACTGATAATTCAATTTTTAAGAACCTCTGCTGATTTCTTCAATTTACTTTGCCTTCTTTTTTGAGTTCTTTTTTAATTTCTTTTCAGTGTTCCAGAACTCATTGTTTATGCAGCACCCCTAGTGCTCCATGCAATACATGCCCTCGACAATACCCACTACCAGTCTCACCCAATCTAGCCCCCTCCCTTCCAAAACCCTCAGTCTGTCTCTCAGAGTCCACAGTCTCTCATGGTTTGTATCCCCCTCTAATTTCCCCCAACTCTCTTCTCCTTCTCCTCTCCATCTCCCCGACTTCCGTGTTATCCTTATGCTCCACCAGTAAGTGAAACCATATAATTGACTCTCTCTTACTCTGCCTTCTTAGTACAAAGAGAAGAATATCAAGCAACCATCCCTTGAACACAAAGAAGCAGTATACAAAAGTGGTCAAAGCAGACTACAGACCAACGAGACAAACAGGTTTCAACCTTGACTCTGGTTCTTAGTTTCTCTGAGCCTTGACCTCCTTTTGCAAAATAAGAAAAATTATACTTTAAAAAGTTGTAGTGGGGATCAAAAGAGATAATGTATGCAGAGCTTAAGCACAGTACAGGTACATATTAAATGCTGAGAAATTCACTATTATTATTTCTAGTCAATTGAAAAAGAATGCATTTATTTTATCTAAGTCCAAAAATTCTAACTTTGTTGGTCTAGGCAAAATTTACCCTAATTAGTCATCTATTTAGAGCTCCTAAACTGGTTATTTTTCCAAAGCAATCCCTCAATCTCTTCCAGTTCCTCTTTTCTTAAACTAAGCTGTTGTTGTCAAGTCCTTGGGGCTCAAGCCTATTCTCACTTCCAGGCCCCACCTCAAGCCTGACCTTTCAGATTTCCCTATCTTTTCCTTGATCTCCCCAGGTCTTGCAAATATGTACTTGTTTCCAACCACACTTTAAGGTCTGGTGGTCCAACTCCCTCTAACCATGAATTGTTTAAGAGCAAATACTGCATCCATATTCATGAAAAGATGGACACAATATTGAGTGATAGTCATTTCCTATTAAATGAAGAATGAATGAATGAATAATTGTCATTTCCTATTAAGTGAAAATATTTCCATAAACCTCTCCCCTGTCAATTAGGTAACAAAAATCCCTTAAGGACTGGAAGAGAACTTGACCTCTTCTGAGTCACTGAAACACTTCTTTCCATAAAAAAGATGAAGGGAGTAATCGCATCTAAAAAATCGGAATGGTGATTTAGTCAACTTGACCAGGTGTATTCCAATCAGAACCAAAGGTACCACCTTGAGAAAGGCAATCCAATCCCTAGAGATTCTGAAACTTCTGTTCACTAGGTTATTGCAACTTGATTTACTCAAGGGAAAAAACATAGGTGTGGCATGTCAGTTGTATCACAAGTTTATCTATGTCGTGGTTAACTACAACCATCACATATCATAATCACACATAGTTCTATATCAGTTTGGAAAGTAATACTTTTAAAATCAATAATTATTAAAAATATTAAAATAACTACTTTTATAATTATATTAATTATTAAAAATATTAAAAATAAGGTTAAAATAACTATAAAATAACTGTAACCTATTATAATATTAGTGTAAATAAAATCTTTACAGGTTTCTGAACACTTGGGAATTCTTCTGTATTGAATATTCATTTAATACTCCTATACTGAAACACCATAGGCCTTTAGATTATCATTATTACTAATGATATAAATTCTGTTTTTTATCAAATAAAAAATGAATTTTGTTGATGATATATACCGAAATATTAAAAGGAATCTTAGGTAATAATCCCAGAAGCTCTAGCAAAAAAAGAGGGAGGAAATTTTTTAACGGAAAGAAAAATCAACAAAATTATTCATGATCTTCCTTCTCTGAAAATAATACATACTTCCTTGGTTCCTATTCTTCAGTCCAATTTATATAGCAATTAAATATTCTTCTTGAAATGAAATTAGTAGATCTGAGGTTTTCTCCTGTTTATTTGTTTTTAAGAAAGAAAATATCCGGGGTGGCTGGGTGGCTCAGTCGATTAAGCATTGACTCTTAGTTTCGGCTCAGGACATGATCTCAGGGTCATGAGATCAAACCCTGCTTTGGGCTCCATGCTCAGCGTGGAGCCTGCTTGAGATTCTTTCTCCCTCTGCCCCTCTTGCTCGTGTTCTCTCTCTCTTTCTCTAAAATAAATAAAGCTTTTTAAAAAATCCAACTTAGTGCAAAACACATCTGATTTTGAAAAGCTGTAAGAGAACAATGCTACCATTTCTTGAGTACTTTGTAGATGTCAAGAATTGTGCTGAAAATTTTACAGCATTATTTGATTTTAAATTTTACAGGTATTATTTGATTTCCTCCTTAGAACAGGACTACTGCTGCTATATTCCCTTCACTATCTTAAGGAAGATTATAACACCCAAAGTCACATAAAATTTTTGTAGCTGGACTCAAGCTCATCTGATTTTAAATCTATCTTTTAGTTGGTAACCTAGAGCTTCCCAGAGTTCAAGCTGCATGCCAATCGACAAACTATACAAATAACCAATGACACAGCATTAATGTCCATCCCCATTTTCCCCCTCTACTGCCCCTGAGTTACCCATTTTCAAACAACAAACTATGCATTTCTCAGCACTTTCACTTACAGGTTTTAGGGGGGACAAAAACCTTCTAAATCTCAGTTCAAAATTATTTCCTGGAGAAGCTTCCATTTAAGATCACAACTTCTTGGGGCACCTGAGTGGCTCAGTCAGTTAAGCCTCCAACTCTTGGTTTCAGCTCAGGTCATGATCTCAGGGTTTTGGGATCCAGCTCTGCACTGGGCTCTGCACTCAGCAAAGAGCCCTCTTGAGTATTCTCTTCCTCTGCTCCTTCCTCCACTTGCTCTCTCTCTTTCAAATAAATAAATCTTAAAAAAAAAAAAAAATCACAACTTCTTTTCAAATAATATTCAATATGCAGATAAAGATAGAATTTGAAATATAGACTTCCCATATCCCCCACATCCTTCCTAGAGTTGCCAAATTTTACAAACAAAAATTCAGAATACTCCATTAAATTTGAATTTCAGGTAAATAAGGAATAATATTTTAGTGTAAATGTGTTCCACAAATACTCATATGATACGTGCTAATACTAAAACAATCATTTGTTTGTTTATCTGAAACTCAGATTAAACTGGGAATCCTGCATTTTATCTAGCAACCTACTTCTATGCTACCTCAGCCTCACATCAAATTGCTCAGCAGAACCCTCCACATGTAACTAGGGTCTCATTTGGTAATGAGTCTCACCACATGATTGTTTTCCTTCCTCCATCAATGATAAAGGGGATGTTCTGAGGACTATCTGGAAAGACAATGATGATCTATTCAGTGACTTAACATAGCAGAACTAATGCATGGAGAGGTGTGGGAACCCCCTGGACTTCACTGGTAAACTCTAGTAAGACAAAAGCTATTTTTGTGACATTGAAGTTGAACGTATATGTTCTACTATCACATTTCACCACAAATGTAACAAAATAAACCCAAAACTAGTCTTATGGGAAAATAAAGAAAAAAAGATTTGGTATATAGTCTAAGCTACTCACATCTTTTAAAAGCAGTCTTTTAAACATAGACATCAATGGAAGTTCCTAAAAAAAAAATCGTTGCAATGTTGCCCTACACCCAAAATTGCCATTTTATCTTATAGTAGTGAATGGTCATCTTGCATTTTATCGGGCTTTGTTGGGCAACAGTACACAAATACTCATCAAATCTCAATTTTTTTAAATGACTAAAACTCACATGATTTGTTTATTGAAGGAAAGGCAATTTTGGTTTTGGAAGATAATATAAATTTAGATTTCTCTCTTAGTGGTAAACAGTTCCCAAAGGAATCAGATTTCCTAGGTAAATGTCAGGTGTGCTCTCTAAAGCACTATTAATCACATTATGTAATTAAATATGTGCTGCACTCTGACATATTGGATTTTGGACCATTTTACCAACCCGAAGCTTTCCTCCTGTAGAATATAAATGAGTTAATCAGTGTGAATGCAAAGTAACAAGACTGTTTTGATGGGCTCAATGGAAGTGTTCTCATTGTTTCCAGGGGGCTCCAGGAACATATCACTTTTCATGTTATATACGGGTCTATGTCAGTCGGGCAGGGATGGGGTGAATCTCAGAGAGGCTTCCATCAGCAGGTAAGCTATGATGTGAACCAGAGCAAATGTCCTAGTCAGGTTGGGCTTCTATAACAAAATAGCATCAGCTGGGTGGCTTAAATAACCAACATTTATTTCTCTTGATTCTGGAGGCTGGAAGTCTGAGATCAGGGTGCCAGCATGGTCAAGTTCCTGGCTAAGTGCCCCTTTCCTGGTTTACTGATGGTCAGCTTATGGCTGTGTTCTCACATGACAGAGAGAGCTAGGCAGCTCTCTGGCCTTTTCTTATAAGAGCTCTAATCTCCTCTTGGGGGCTCCACCCTCATGACTTAAACTCCAAATGCCAACACAGTGAAGATTATGGTTTCAACATATTAATTTGCAGGGGGTCAGGGATGGGGAGGGAGACACACAAACATGCAGTCCATCATAGCAGGTGTTATGAACACTATAACCTAAAATATTTTAGCACAAATGTGATATTTAGCCAACTATGATCACATATGTAATATTCTTCATATCTTAGTTTAAGCAACATCCTAGAAATAGTTTATTGTCCTAACAAGGAAGTCACATACCAGGTCTGATCAGCCAGGATTTAATCAGAACTATCTATACTCCTGAGGTTACTACTACAAGACTTTTGGTATCGTAATCTCCAATTGATACTGAAGGTTTGGTTAATTCATATAATAAGTTCGAGGGGAAAATTTTGGTGAAAATCTGTGGGCTGTTAATCAGATAACAGATATTCAAAATATAGTTCTCTGATGAGATAAAAATGTAGGAATTGGCTAGAGTAATTGACATCTATTTCAGCCTTCAAATAAATGTGAGAATCTAGTGGCTCTCAAAGATTGATTTTATAACAGAAGTGGGTCCAGCCACATAGTTAAGAGTCTGGTTGGCTGATGCTACTTATAAATCTAACTGACTTTTGCCTTTACAATATTGTCATATTTGCCTTGAGTAAATATTTCATGCTCGGTCTCATCAGAACACACAAAAGAACAGAGAGCTCGGAAATCACTAAGTGTACAGAACAGATAATATGAATCATTTCATATCTCCTTGTTAGTAAAACTTTGTTTAGTGGATGTCTGTATGCATGACAGCATTTGATCTAAAGTTTATTTTCTTTATAACTTGATAGGGAGGTTGGGAGGTGAAGGGTGTAGTGAACTCTGACCACTTCTAAATACTCGTAGCCACTGTTACTTACCAAAGAGGATCTCATGGTTGTACTTGACCAAATTGCTCAAGCCAAGTCATAGCAATAGACATGTATGGGGATAGGACCGGTGTACTCAAATTTATAGGGTACGAAGAGATCCTAATCCAAACTACCAGCTTCTTTATTTTACCAGGAGGTCTGATTAAGTCTTTGGATGGTAACTAAAATATCCCCTAGCTTCTGCTGGACTTCCCCAAAAGCTAAAATACGAACAAACAAACAAAACCATGAAGTTTTAAAGTCAGTGTGGATTCAATATGCCCTAAGGCAACAGACTGAGAAAAACACAGCCATGGCATGGAAAAGCATGGGAAAGTAAGAATCATCACTCTTCCTTTCTATAATCCAGTCTTCAATGTTCCATAGGATTTTGTCATCTTCTTTCTTGTTTACTTATAGATTGTAAACTCCTTCTGTCAACATTTCTCCATATTTTATACCTCTGCATTTAAAATTAGAAGGGGAGGGGGAACCTGGGTGGCCCATGTAGTTAAGTGGCCAACTATTTGATCTCAGTGTGGAGTCCACTTGAGATTCTCTCGCGCTCTCTCTGACCTTCCCCAATGCTTGTATGCACTCTCTCTCTCTCTGAAATAAGAAAGTCTTGGGGGAAAAAAAAAGGAGAGAAAGCGAAGGGAAAATAACAAAAGGTCTCAGTTATCCCTACTGAGCAGTAAAGTCTTACTTAGATGTAAAGAGCAAGGCGATCATGAGTAAATCCTGCATTTTTTCAGTATTCTTCCTCAAAATACCATTTTACCCCTTAAAGTACTTCCCCTTCCTACAGATCCCTTTAGAAGGTTCAGGGAAAGAGGTGAATTACACTGGTGTTTGCACCTTTCAATTCTGTTCTTAAATGGATATAATTTGGTAAAGCAAAAACAAAAACAAAACAAAACAAAAAAAAAAAGAAAGAAAAGAAATCAAAACAGTTTTGGAAAGGAACGGAGGTCGGCACAGCTCCATCATAGTCCCACCCGGGCCAAAAGGGAGGAAGGAGGGCTGTATGTCTTGCTAAGACAGGACAGGAGGTCTTGCTGAACCCTTCTAGTCCTATCCTTCTTTCTGTTTTTCTTAGTGGGGGTTCCGGTAGGTGAAGAAAGAAGGGGGTATCACAGTGCAAGTATTTTATTTATTCCAGTCACCCTCTTCCCCTACTCAGAGATGATCACTTATCTGCTGATGACTGCCACAGTTAATTCAGCTCTAAGCTAGCTGATGTATAAATCAGTATACCCTGCTAACCCTGGACATGTCATTCCTCATTTAGTGTCCTTCAATAATTTTTCTTCAAGGATTTACACAGTCTTAAGAATAAGGTTTTAATTCCTTAATTTTAATTCCTTAATTCAGCACTCAAGACCCTTCACGATATGGATCCTGACTCCCATTCTAGGCCTCCCATTCTACACCACTTCTTCTTGTCTTGCCTCCTCCCCCACCATAATACAGTACCCTTTGGTCTAGCCATGCTCAGCTACCAACAGGTACCTAAGAATCGGGCTGCTCAACCCCTCTTTGCCCTTATGCACAGGCTTGTTTCCCCTGCTTGTGATGCCTTCATTTTTTTCTTATAGCCCTCTGTTCTATATTTATAAATTTACGTGACTCCCAGTAATGGAATTTTGATTCTCAGGTCTTGGACATTTGCACTAACTCTGAATCCATATTTGTGGATAATATGTGATAACTACAGGTAAACTCTAATATTTTTAATCCTGCTTTATCATGTGATAAAAATGAGGGAAAGGCAAAGAAGGTGTATGAGCTATCAAGCACAATTTATCTTCCTACTACCTAACCCACCAAGGGGAGAAGAGTCAGTGCCTTGTTACCATCCTAGACACCACCTTCCATACAGTGCTATCAATACCCTCCATCCCCCAGATTATGTAATAAAATCTCAAACCCACTTCTCCAGCAGCCTCACTTCATTGCAGACTGTGAGACCTGGAATGACCTTAGAGACCATCTAGCCTAACTCCTTGAATGAAATTGTGATTTATGTCCCTTAATACTCTTTTAGGGGAATACAAATCTCATAGTAAATGTAAATCTCATAGTAAATATTGTGGTACTCAAAAGTTGGGCAGTTCCTAATAAAAATAAAAAATTCCTGGAAGTCAGATTTTCTTGGGCAAAGGGAGACAACTGTCATTTTCTGAACGATTTAATTACTTTTAAAAAATCTTTAGCCTTACATGGGACAATATCTTAGAGAACACTGCTCTCTCTCTCCTAAGAATCATTTCAACCAGCCTGAGACTGGCAAGCCAGGATCAACCTTAAGGTAGAGAAGCTCTCCTTGCTACCCAGGAGGGTCTTGCTATAAAGCCTTTTTTAAATGAGTTAGATTGTAAACACGGTGGCATGTAAGCTCACAGAGGGACTCACAGTTCCTGGAGTGCTGCTCAGTTCTTCCCTATATTCCAGCTTCTCAGAAATCCTCTCCATTCCAGCATCAGGATCGTGATTCCAGAGTGTGTTCCTCATCGGATGCGTCCACTGGTAAGGTCCAAGTAGCAGTTTATTTCCAGATCGTTGTTTGAGGATGGGTTAATGGAGGAGGAAGGGTGAGAAACATAATTGGACTGAGCCCTCAAGACGGGGAAGGAATTCACCTCAAGGCTTTTCTGGTTATGGTCAAAGCAGCTGAAAATCACATCTCAAGCTTTCTTAACCATGTTTCCTTTCTCCCTTCTGAAATGAAGTGTCCCCATTGTTTACTTTGAATTCTGCAATGTGTTTGGTAAATGCTCTGGTGGAAGGTGTAAAGAAATAGTGCACATGTGTGTGTGTGTGTGTGTACGTGCACTCATAGGCTAGCCTTACATAAGTCACAACTTCTGAGCATAAATTATAAACTGTCACGTATTCAGAGATTTTCAGAAGTAGGCCTCTTAGAAAGAAGATGGTGACCTATATAAAGTCCTTACTAGTGCCTGACCGCATTTAGCCTTATCCATGAGAGTATTCCAGAAGCTGCCTGCTCATGGATGTCAGCAAAGAACAGGGAATGCTTTGAGGGATGGGCTTCCCTGTGATTATGCTTCCTTCCACCCCCCCCCCACCCAATACCCATACCCAATCACACCCAAGACATGGAACTACATGTTTGTTTGTGTCAGATTCCATGAGGGTTTTTTTTTTTTAAACATTTTATTTATTTATTTGACAGAGCGAGAGATCACAAGCAGGCAGAGGCAGGCAGAGAGAGAGGAGGAAGCAGGCTCCCTGCCGAGCAGAGAGCCTGATGCGGGGCTTGATCCCAGGACTCTGGGATCACGACCCGAGCCCAAGGCAGAGGCTTTAACCCACTGAGCCACCCAGGCGCCCCTCCATGAGGGTTTTGAAACTTGTTCTCAAAGGCAACTGCCACATTAATATTAGAGACTGTATCTACTTTGTTCACCATTTTACCCCAAGTACCTACCAAAAAGGACAATATCCTTTGTCCATGAAAATTTATTGAATAAATGATTGACTAAGGGAACACATTGATTGCTATATCAGAATTCTAATCCTTTGTATGTTATTTCTCCTTTTCTGTGTTGTGCTATTTACGATGGATTTATTAGTCTTTGGGGAGTTATCAGAACTTTTAAGCTGCACTGTTTTATAAAAGTAATACACATTCATTATAAAAAAAATTTCAAACAAAACAAAACATACGGAAAAGGCAGTTTAAAATAACATGGCATCCGTCAAACCAGGTCTATTGGTGAGCATTTTTCCAGACATCTCTCAGAAATACATATGTTTTACATAAATGTCATAGTCATGTCTCTACATATATAAAATTAGTGATCATTTTGCTAGATATATCTTTATAGAAAATAAGTAAATATAAAACATGACATAAGTTTGTTTAGATATCACTTTATGAAAATATATAAGTATGTAAATATAAAAAATACTATTTTATATCAACAAGATTCTTCCACTTCATACATTTTGTCATCTATGTTTTTCTCAACAGTATATACTAGGTATATTTCCATGTCAATAAACATGACCTGTGCGATGTAATCTTTTAGAGCTCGTCCCTGTCTGTCTTAGTTCAGGCCACTATAACAAAGTACCATAGACTGGGTGACTTACAGATGACAGAAATTTATTTTTTTATGATTCTGGAGGCTGGAAGTCTGAATCAGGGTTCCAGGGAGAGTCCTCTTCTGTATTACCAACTCCTCTTTGTGTGCTCACATGGCAGAAGCAAAAGGGCTCCCTGAGATCTCTTTTATAAAGCCTTAAATCCATTCATGAGAACAGCGCCCTCATGCCCTAATCACTTCCCAAAGGCTCCACCTCCTAATACCATCACATTGGGAGTGTGGGTTTTAACATAGGAATTTACGAATTTGGGGGAGTCCATTGCACTGCCCTAACAGACTTGCAAAACAGCTGAGGGGCCCAGGGTTGGTTTTAATCTCTCTGGGACCAAGTGTCCTAACTGGGAAACAGCAGTAGCAGCATCTACCTCATAGGATTTTTGTGAAAATCAAATAAGCTAATTCATACAGTTTCTAACATGCCTCACACAGTTTTAACTAAAAATTGTTAGCCTGCAATTTTTTTAATGGAATTAATGGCATCACAATAATCTTCCAGATTGGTTCTCATGTTGTAATTTTAATGTTTACAGATTTGAATTCCTAGATTTGAATTCTGACGGGAGGCCCAATCTCATGCCTAATCCCGTAGCTAGAAAATGAAATGCTTTGATAATATTAAATCATGAAATATGATAGAATTTTGAAGTTAGGATATTTGGTTGAAAATAAGAAACATCCAATCCTAACTAGAAGAAGATGAGGGAATTCTTGGTTCATGTGACTGGTAAGTTCTCCATTTTCTGTCTTACTTCACTCTTTGCTGTAAAAAGGAGAAATGGAAAGATGGCTATCAACAATTCTAGGTGTAGCTCATCCTTACAACTAACCATCCCAGTAAAGAGGACTCAATGTAACAATAGTAGTTCCAAGACTATTCAAAAGGAGGTATCTAGCAATCTTAGTTTAGTTCATGTATCAGTCCCCTGGAAGGGTGTATATGAGCATTTGTTGGGCAAAGGACAGACTAACCTAAACCATAATGACTGGCCTACAAATGGAGGAGAGTTGGTTCCCCAAAGAGATATAGGACAGACAAAAACCTACTCACTTCTACCCAATAGGGATAGTTCTACCCAATGCTAATACACCTTAAAATCTAGAAAAATGACTGAGACATTATGAGATAACTTGATATATGTGTGTATTATTTTTAATAAAATAAAAATGCACGAGACCAAATAAAATAGGTAAAAGTTATGAGACACTCGTCATGTGTCATGTCAGACACTGCTCTAAGGGTTTACTTATGGTAAGCAAGAAGTAAGTTTCCATTTTTGAGATGGGAAAATTGAGACACAAAGAGATTCCATAAAGTGACATAGTTGGGATTTAAACCTAGACAGTCTGACACCAGATGCATGTCCCTAACCATTGTGCTACTTATTACTCCTTTCCTGAGGTTGATAAGAAAGTCTTAAATGAAACTACTGAGATGACATTTAATCATATCTGAGTTAACAGCTTTGCTCATTATTTTCCATTAACCTCTCCAGGTAGTGGTCTCCATAGACTCACGCTCTTGGCTCCTCCCACCGACCCTCCCCTTGCTCTTCCAGGCCTAGAAGAAACAACTTCTTGCTGATACTAGCCTCAAGGTATTTCACTATCCCTGCTGATGTCCCTCCCTCTGTTCCACAGCTCTGGAAAGGGCCTTTATGAAACTCCTCCCTACTGAGCTTGATAGTGCCATCTCTTCCTTTCTCTTTCCTGGCTGATAGAACCCAACAAAATGATGTGAATTTTGGTAGTTGCTGGAGAATGAGCTACTGTTCCATAACCCTGCTGTTAGGTCCGAGCAAGTCTCGGATCAATTTCTGCCACACTTATTAAACCAGCATTCCTTAGCAAGCAGGTACAAAAATAATTCCTACAACCTGTTTGGTAAGCTCAATAGATCCCAGGTCTCTTTACATACTCCAAACACCGCTTTTCATGAAAGTTTCACCGTAGGCCATCACAACAACATTCCATAGCAGGATTCATTTTCCCTTTGGGGGAATAGCATCAGATAACTAGAACTCCTCTATATCAGTGGCTAGACACAGGACCAGGCAGAGTTCAATCCCCCTCACGTCTAGGTTTGCCACCTTATTACCCTCTCTTCGTGCACAAGTATATCAAAAACATCTAAGCCAATTCTCGTATCTTAAATTTACCTCCAACAATTAGAGCCCATTTATAACATTTATCTTGCTCATTATCAAGTCATCGAATTCACCAATCAAAACCCATTTCTGACATTAGTATGCAAAATTGGCAAAGCTTCCAACGATCAACACCTCTAAAGTGTGGCCTTTCTGGTATCATGTTGACTGACCAGACTTGGACTGAGCCTTCAAGTTCTGAAGGGGTGTAGCTTAGCCTAAGTATTCCACACAAGATAGCCTCTGTATAAAGGCCTTCTAAGTAAACTGCAGATAGCCTAATAATAATACAAGCCTGAAAGATGGAGTGGAAGTGTGGATTCGGCATGCCACAGATCTTCTTCTAGCACACTGTATTTACCCCAGCATAATGCTTATGAGGTTATGTCACTATTGTGTAATTATGACTTTCCCACTAGCCTGGAGAGAAAACAAACACTGTGTCTGTGGTGTTAAATGATTGTTCTCCAGGACCTAGTGTAACACCTGGCACATGGATTTACTCAGTAAATACTGGTGGGAATGTTTAATGAAATTTCTGTGAGCTGAAATAATACAGGAACGTCTTCCTGCTAAGAAAGGGAGAAGTTAGGAGCTTCTGTCCATAAAATGTGTCTTCCCTGTAGTTTTTGTTCATACAGGGGATATAGTAAAAAATACCAGGCCATTGCCTAAGCCTGGTAATTGTTCAATAAATATTTAATGAAAGAATAAAACGCACTTGCCTCTGTTTTCTGACAGCACTCTCTTTGAACCTTTATTAAAACAAAGCTGCCACATTACAGCCCACTACAGTGTGCAAAGAGAGGTGAGGAGGTGGTGTGGCACTGACCTTGAAGCTCCCACTTACTGTGGTCTGAGGTCTCCAGAGCTCCCCTCCTCCTCCCAGCACTTCTGTAAGCTTCCAGGGGGAGCAAAAGGCACTTCTCCATTTGTGGACCCTGGAGCAGGAGTAGAGAGCCTCAGGCTCCTGTCTTCAGTCTCCCTCCTCCTCCAGTCTGCACTCTCACTCCATTAATGTTGGATGTGGAGCTGTGCCGAATGCACAGTTCTCCTGAAGGCCGACAGCTTCCCCCGGGCAATGCCTGGGGAAATGGACCATCGCTTCTCAGGTTCTCTACCACAATCAAACCCATTCAGAGTAGGAGCTGTGAGGGGGAAATGCAGTAGGTGAGATCTGCCCTCTTGGCCTGCTGGGAAAGGAAAGCTGTTCTCTCACAATGATATACTGAGTTTGCTCGGTCCTGTGTTCCTTGCTGAACTCACTTTTTCTCCCGGACTCATTTTCGGCACCATCCTCTGGGAAAATTCTGAAAAAACAAAAGCAAAAGGGCGAAAAGATTACTGGATGTCCTTTTGATGTAATGCTGGGTCTGTGCCCTTGCTGGAGTCTTTGTCTGGCTATTTGACAACTCTGTAAGCTGAAGAAAGCCAAGAATAACTGTTTTGTCCATAGACTCACAAATTCATTTTGAGCAGTGCAATTTCCATCCTATAGAAGCAATTCTTCCAAACCTCATAAGTTACTGTGTTGTATGATGAATTTTGCATCTATTGGTAAATTCATTTCAGCATTCCCAGCTACCTGTGTCTTCAGTCAGCCTTTGAACTAGTAGTAATATCTCATTGTTTATCTAACAAGTTAGTAGGTTAAATGAGCTAATGAGTTAAATGAAATCTTTAACATGTGCTTCTTTTATACCCACATAGGAATAATTTTACACCCACAGAAAATTGTATTTTAGCATCATTTTTCACCTTTGTCATATAAGTCAGCAGCCTCGGTGACCTCAACTCCCAAAGTCAGTGAGTCAAATCCACATTTATAGTACCTTCAGATACACTGCTGGCCTCTCTCCAGTATCCATTTTCACCACCATATTGTTAATTCTACCCTTCATCTTCTCTATTTAACAATGTCTATTTCCCCAACTCCAAACTTTCTCTTAAACATCTAAATTTCTTGGGGCACCTGGGTGGCTCAGTCAGTTAACCATCCAACTTTTGGTTTAGGCTCAGATCATGATCTCCCAGTTATAAGATTGAGCCCCAAGTAAGACCCCACCCTCAGGGCAAAGTTTGCTTCAGATTCTCTCTCTCTACCCCAGCCCCTCTCCCTGCTCTTTCTCTAAAATAAATAAATAAAATCCTTAAAAACCTAAATTTCTCACAACCACTGGAGTGATCAATTTATTTATTTTTAAATAGGCTCCACGCTAGGCTTGAACTCACAACCCTGAGATGAAGACCTGAGCTGGAATCAAGAGTTGGTTGCTTCACTGACTGAGCCACCCCGGTGCCCCTAGAGTGATCAATTTAATACACAATTTATAGGTGCCTGGGTGGCTCAATCAGTGAAGCAGCTGACTCTTCATTTTTGGCTCAGGTCCTGATCTCAGGGTCAGGCTCTGTGTCCAGTGGGGAGTCTGCTTGCCTCCCCCCAACTTGTGCACTCTCTCTCTCTCTCTCTCTCTCAAATAAATAAATAAAATCTTTTTAAAAATACACCAATTAGTTTCTATTCTTTGATACTTGAAACTCTTCATTGTTTCCCCATTTCTCCAAAGCAAGTAAGGTTCTAAGCAAGGATCACAAAGCTTTCCCTAATTTGCTCTTTGCTTCCCTCTAGAGCTCTTTCTCTCCTGAGACCAACAACGCTGAATTACTTTCATTTCTCTAGAAACTAACCCCTAAGCAACCCGCCGCACTGCCCCCGTATACAACTTCTACCATCCTCTATTTCAAGAAACTGTTTTATTTGTCTAGATCACCTATGAGACTGTAAACATCAAAAATCAATACTTTAATATATATTTGTATACATTTTCTGTTGTTGTGTAGCAAATTGCCACAAACTTAGCAGCTTAAAATGACATTTTTTTCCTCACAGTTTCTGTGGGCCAGGTGTCCCAGCTTGACTTAACTAGATCCTCCACTGATGGGCTCATAAGGCTGCAATCATGTAAGCCATAAGCCATGTCCCCTTACATTGTTGACAGAATTCATTCCCTAGGCTTCCTGGCAGCTTGCTTCTTCAAAGCCAGCAAAGGAGGGAGAGCTGCATGGACTCGTCTAGCTAGATGCAGTATCATATAACATGAGTAAAATAATCACCATATCCTACTGGTTTGAAGCAAGTCCTTTCAAGGAAACTGATTTTTTCTAGGACAATTTTTGGTTGAAGATTATCCAAGGGAGGGGCAGGTGGTAGGAGTGATGGGTCCGAAAATGACTTGGACTTTTGTTTGTTTCTAGACACTTTCTTCACTACTCTGTCTCAAGGCTATTACTCAGCACCTAACAGAAATTTTCACTGACGGAGAGAGGCCCCTTCTTTATGAGAAGGGTCTGTGTGTTTTGATGTAGCAGCTGGCCAGCATTACAGGCTGCACCCCCCCCCCAGATTACTCACTGCCATCTGTTATACCAGTAGTTTAATGGGGGAGGGGGGGTTGAGGGAACTTGCTACTCTTCCTCCTTCATCTGCCTCATCAGCGGGTCCATCAAAGTGCCAAGTGGAGTTCAAGCATAGCCTCACAGTCCTTCCACATTCCACTGCCTGCCTATTTCAAAGAAAGTCTTGTTGAAATACTCCCTTAGGGCATGCAAACTTTTTTTGCATCTTCTACTCTTAGCTACCTGCCTCAACGTGGCTGTGTTGAGAAGCCCTTCTTTACAGGTAATAACTGAGTTCAGGTATTAAAGCAGCATAGAGATGCCTTTACTCTGCTTTCTTTAACTGGAAGTCATCCCAAATATTTTCCTGAACACATGCTGCTACGCTGATTAACATGCCACGAGCTTGTCTCATTCTCACAGTCTTTTCCAGATTGACTCACCACCCATTAGCCACATCTCTCTTCACGGCCCCAAACCAATCCTTGCTCCGACACAGAATTTATTTTAATTTATACACTGATAGCTCACTTCCATTTTTAATAGATTTGAACTGCTTGCCAATGCCTGGATGTCTGATGCTATTCCCACTTCACTGCCCACATATTGTTTCTGCCTAGAATGTCTTTCTCCTGTCCCTCCAAACTGACCACAAGACTTGTCTCAAGGGTTACCATGCCTGGGAATTCCTTTTTATACTCCCTCACCTCAGGCAAATAAATCTCAAAAATAATATTCTCTTAAGGTAATTAATAGCTTATCCATGTGTCTTCCCTAACACACAATAAGCTCCTTGAGGGAAGGGGATTCCTCTAGTATTCCATCAGCAGAGGCTAGAATAGCGTCTGCCCATAAATGTTCATAGTAAGAAATTGTTGAATTATTCTCTTCATTGAAAACACTTACTCAGCACAAAGACAGATTTTTCTTTTTAGGGTACATTACTAGAGACCTCGCTCCAGATCGCCATCAGATTATTCAAATTAACAATTTACCGAAAGTGTTGTCACTCATCCATAGTTTACTCAGAAGGATATTGTGGGACTTTGCTAAATAATTTGACGAAATGAAGAGTTATCTGAGCCATCTCTAGTTAACCCTATCAGTAAGGAAATTAAGTTAATTTGGAATGAGTTTTCACATTGCTTCCAAATTGAGTCCAATGTAAAAGTTGCCACATGATAGTTTTCTCTGCCTAGCGTCACTTTTTACCTTCTTCTGGGAATAGCCCCCCTTATCTTTGGTAATAAGTTCTCCTCCCTACCCCAAGCATGTTGTTCTGGTGGAGACAGCCAATATTACTCTGCCCCTTCTGCGTACTTGTCCTGTGATGGGTCCATGTCACCAGACAGAACAATCCTAATGGCCAATCCTATGATATGACAGCTGGATCACTCACCAGTCTTCCCCAGGATTCTTTGGCAGGAAATGACTGAAATAAGGCTGTCCTTCTATGATGTCCTTCTGGCCATGTGGAGAAGCCCAAGAAGATGAAGCCTGCAGGCAGAAAGAAAATGAGAACAATTGGGGCACCTGGGTGGCTCAGTTGGTTAAGCATCTATCTGTCTTTGGCTCGGGTCATGATCTTGGGGTCCTGGGATGGGCCTCCCTACTCAGCAGAGAGTCTGTTTCTCCCTCTCCCTCCTCCCTTCCCCATTACTCTTGCTCTCTCTCACTCTCAAATGAAAAAAATCTTAAAAAAAAAAAAAAAAGAATAGAAAAGAAAATGAGAACAATAATGAAAATAACCTTTCAGTTTTCACTTTTCATTGCTACAATCCAGGTCATTGTCCTAGTTCCAGCAAGCTTTCCTTTCTTTCTGTGAGCCAGCCTCTGTCCTCTTAAGAAAAAGAAAAAGAAATCCATGTTTTGCTCGGGTTAGTACATGCTGGATTTCTGTCATTAGCAATTAAATATTTCCCGGAGGGGCTTTGTCAGGAAGCAGCAGAATCATTTTCTCAGATTTCTCTTCTTCAGCCTGCCCTGGTACTGCCCCTCTCCATTTCAACTCCATAGAAATCATCTCTAACGGACTGAAGTCTTCTTAAGCAGAGATTCACAACATTTTCAAGTTTGAGGAATACAGATCAAGATCAAAATATGTATAGTACTTCAAAAGTGAACAGAGGTACTCCAAATCAATGAAAATCTTCACATATTAGCAAATAAGGTTGAGAATTAAGATTTATAGTACAAATAGTGCCTTCGTCTTACCAAATGATTATCATTAACAAATGGTTTCTTTGAGTAATGGGTGTCTGTAGATGTATTTAAAATGTAATTTAGCTAATTCAAAGTTTTCAGAAATATTTGAATATATTAAATAAGGACAGAAGGGTGCACCCGGGTTTCTCAGTCAGTTGAGTGTTCCACATTTGGTTTTGGCTCAGGTCATGATCTCGGGGTCATGAGATCAAGCCCCACCTCGAGCTCATGCTCACCAAGGCGTCTGCTTGAGATTCACTCTCTCCCTCTCCCTCTGCCCCGCCCCCACCTCTCCCTCTCTTCAAAAAAATAAAATAAAAAGCACAGAAGAATACTCATGAATTGGAGATAAGAAGATTTGCCTTTCCTTATATCATTCACAGGTAAAACAACATTTTATAGATTCTAAACTCTCTAATCATGATCATATAGAGAGAAGTAAAACAAAAACAGAAATATCACACTGCCAGATTTATTTAAGTCATAATATAATTTCATGGTGAAACAAATATTTCAGATCAAAAAAATTCAATATTTCCAAATGTTCATAGTCTACATAAAAATTTAATCTTGTAGAATTTATAAAACAATATTCTCAATAGGTGGCAAAATTGAACATCTTGTTTCAAAATGTACTCTTATTTATAAGCTACCTACTTACATAGTTTTTCCCATTATTAGTGACAGTTTAAAAGCACAAATTAGAGTGCATTTAAAATGTATTTAAAGCATATGAAGAAGTTAAATAGAAAGAGAAGTACATCTTCCATTAAATAAAAATGAAATATAAAGATAAAACAAAAACAACTCTTTTGGAAAGGAATATTAAAATGTATTTCTATAAGAATATTTTAAAAATTCTTAGCACTAATACATAGCACTGAAAATTAATTATTAATTAATATTGTAGTATAGTATGTAGGCAACTGCACAAGTTTGAAAATCTGAGTTATAAGGTAACATTTACACAAACTGTTTTTCTTTGACAGCAGATTTTTTAAGATTATTTTATTTATTTATTTGACAGAGAGAGAGATCACAAGTAGGCAGAGCAGCAGGCAGAGAGAGAGGGGGAAGAAGGCTCCCCGCTAAACAGAGAGAGCCCAATGCGGGGCTCGATCCCAGGACCCCAGGACCATGACCTGAGCCAAAGGCAGAGGCCTTAACCCACTGAGTCACCCAGGCACCCCTCTTTGACAGATTAAAGCTAATCTCATTTTAAGAGCATTATCAATAAAAAAAAATTCTCAATTTATTTTTATTTATCTCAACCTTATCTCAATTTATAAAGTAATACTTTAGAAAGGAAATTTTAATATCAAGAACCTGTTTAAGGTTGATTTAAATGCTAGACAAGTGGACTAGAACTTGATCACTATTTTCAAGCTATTACAATATGCAAATCATCGGAACAGACTCTGTGAAAGGAACGAGCGCCTTACATTGTACAGCATCTTTTTTCACAGAAAGCAGACATCTTGTAGTTCAAAAATTATAAAATGCTTCTTACAAAGACATGTCTTAAAAACAACAAAAGTGGGGCAAGTGGGTAGCTCAGTTGGTTAAACCACTGCCTTCGGCTCAGGTCATGATCCTGGAGTCCAAGAATCGAGACCTGGGTCGGGCTCCCTGCTGAGCAGGGAGTCTGCTTCTCCCTCTGACCTTCTATTCATGTGAGGCTCCCTTAAAGCTGAAAGATGTGGTACAGCAGGGGAAACAATGCATAAGCAATTCAGAGAGGTTCAGACCTGCAGGCCAGCCCCCTTGGGGGCCCTTTCTCAGTAAATACAACATTATCTTGACTTGAGGGAGGGGCACTTAGGTGCAAGTTTATGATGGGATCTTTTATACCCTATTGGTCACATGGTCAACCTAGGCCATGCAATGATCACACTAGGTGTAAACCATGAATTCATACATCCGTCAACAATAGATAAGCCAGACTTGGTGCTTTCAGGGCTCTTTCGAGCATTAAACAGTATATTGCAAATCACTAACTACATATCTCATTTTTCTCTTGCCCAGGTATCCATGCCAGACTTCCAGATGTTCCTGGAGATAAGCATAGTCTCAGTCCAGCTACAAACTCAGTCAACCCCATACAACACACATAGAATTTTCTCACAGTAGTCAGGATTACTCTCTTTTGAGCTTCCTTAACATGCATATCTTCAATTGTATCTCTTTTGATAGAGTTTTGAACAAACTGTGAGCTTTCCAAGTTTTAGAGTTGGCCCTTCAAACAAGATATTAAGGATTCAAATATAAGCATTTAAGGTAACATCAATCAATCAATCCTACTCAGAAAAAATCCAAGTCTCAGTAACTGGCACATTTTACAGGAAGTTCAAGAGTTACACAAACTAAAAGATGCATATGGGAATAGCTACATGCTTAAAATAAAAAAAAAATAAAATATACAACTTGTTCTTAAATACATGAAAATCTAATATAGATATTTGTCTAAAAAAGAGGTTACACAAACCTCGCCAGCCACAAAAAGTGTAACTTTTATAATAATTTTCATAACCTCACCATCCCATGGCTTACACAATTTCTTCCTAAGCTGGCAATTTTTTCCAGTATTTGATTTTCATCTCTCTTCATCATTTATTTCTAACACATAATATACAAGACATACTTCAACGATAAAAGGAAAAAAACATGTTGGAGGCTATGGCATGGTTGGAGTCGTGGATCAAACCAGGCCCTGACTTGTGTCTCCTTTAAAGTCCGGATGCCTTGATAAGGGGTTAAGGACAGGAAAGTTGAGTAACACTGAGAAAGGGTCTGTGCTATGTGTTGTGCCCGCGCCTACGTGACTTCCCACACACTCTCCCTACAGAAGGGAACAATGTGGCCAGGGTCATGAATTCTTAGTTGGTCCTTGTTGTTCCTGTACCTCCCATAACCCACTCCCTGGTTGATTGTCTTGCATCAATAGTAGCTAATGGCATTAGCTGTGACTACCTGGCATCACGAGGTTTGCTTGTAATTGATGTAAACTTGTTATAGAAACTTGCGGTCATCTGACTAGGTACTGATGTATTACTCCTCCTATTGTGATCTGCCTTATAAGTGCTTGTAAGATGTCGAATAAAATCGGCACTGTTGGACATACTCCTCAGTGCTCCTCCTGCCCCCATCTCTTTGTCTCTTAATTTCTTTTCACCATCCTCTTACCCTCACGTTTCCTGGTCGATTTGTCGCACCAGCTGCGACAAAAACATAAATCTCTGTTTAAAAATTTTGGTTATGAATAACCTGAATTGCTTTTCCTATTTTCTTGATTTTCTAAATTAATGTACATGCCCTATCCTTACAAAAAACAAACAAACAAACAAAAAAAAAACAGAAACACAAACACAAACAAAAAAGAGAAAAAGAGAGAGAAGAAGAGAAAGCAAATCAGGGAGACAGTTGTGTAATAGGCACTGTGCTGGACACACAGAGGTGAACTACTTGTTGATGAGTTTTTCTACCATATTCTGTTACTGCAGATGAATCAAAACTGGCCATTCAGTCACAGATCTGAGTTTTTCAGTGCTATCAGACATGTCCCAAATATAGCTCTTCCTACACCTGCCCTGGAACAAGATGCAGGGCTCCCGAGTCATTCATGGAAGGAAGCATGGGCTGAGGCAAATAATTCTGTGTGTTCCATCCTCCCAGTTCCACCCATCACGGTTTTAGACCAGTGAGGTCATGCTTAACACAAAGAGAATTTAGACAAGCAATCACAAGCAGGCATTCCAAAGCTGGGCGTATGAATAAGAGACAAAGAACAGTCTGACTCAGTGGTTGCAAGTTAAAAAAAACCATGAATCCTGGAGATCTGTAAAAAATGATGGTCAGGCCACGGCTTCAGGCGGCACAGCTGGGCACTGCACAACTTCAAGGGGTACCATGCATGTAATATATGATGCAAACAGAATCCCATGGAGTGGGAGACAGAGCAGTCCCACTGGGCCCCACTAGTAAATTTCTGGGAATGGTCATGGGGCTTCTGTGGTTTTAAAAAGATGATTCTAGTACACAGCCAGAGTTGAGAACTACTGGTCTAAACCATTTTTCCCCCTAAGCTAATTATATGCCTTTGAGACTCATGTTGAGACTATTATTGTTTTCAATATATGCCCGCTGAGCAGCTTCTTTCTTCTCCATTAATAACCCTATGAATTTCTTTTTTTTTTTTAGTATGTCTAACAATAATCTTTCCTGTATAATACAAGAACATTTGCTTTTGTTTCTCCTTTCACTTACCTTCTTCCATCAGCCCCAAAGTTTGAAGAAGCTAGCTGAACCACATTTCTTTATGTAATTATTTAATTTTAATTTAATAACAATATTAGTCATTATTACGTGATTTTTTACATCGATGTGGATGCCATTTTTCTGGATACTCTGCACATTTCAACAATTCTATTTAGGAAACTAACACACTTGTAGGAAGAAAATTATCTTCTAAGCATTATGAGATCTGTGTATTTTTTTAATTCTTTTTAAAGATTTTATTTATTTATTTGACAGAGCTCACAAGTAGGCAAAGAGACAGGCGGGGGGGTGGAAGCAGGCTCCCTGATGTGCAGAGAGCCCGATGTGGGGCTCAATCCCAGGACCCTGGGATCACGACCTGAGTCAAAGGCAGAGGCTTAACCCACTGAGCCACTCAGGCGCCCCTATTTTTTACGTTTTTAAATTAACATATAATGTATTGTTTGCTTTAGGGGCACAGGTCTGTGAATCATCAGTCTTACACAATTCACAGCACCCACCATAGCACATACCCTCCCCAATGTCCATCACCCAGCCACCCTATCCCTCTCCCCCCAACCCCCAGCAACCCTCAGTTTGTTTCTTGAGATTAAGGATCTGTGTATTTTTAAAACCACTGCAACCTGATAAAGAAAAGGACAGGAAAAAAAAAAAGGAGGAAGTGGAGGGAAAGGAGGAAGAGAGGGAAAACTATATGAGTTGCCAAAACATTTGTTAGTGGTTAATCCAGGTGTTTGTTTCTTGGGTCTGCCCTCACAACGCTTCTTGGGAGACACGGTCTGTAGCCATATCATGAGTGGCTGCAGGAGTTGCTCAATGCAGGACCATTCTCCTGTCACTCTTCTACAATTTTTGGTTCCATAGGTCTGGGGTAGTACCTGAGAACTGGCATATCTAGAAAGTTCTTAGACAATGCTGATGAAGCCTGTGCAGAGAACCATGAATCTATTCAACAAAAAATTTCCCAGATAGTGATGGGAAGAGCATGTTACTTTATAGAATTCCATATAATCTCCTCAAAAAAATTCTTGAAGCAAATGAAGAATAAAAACCATGATATGTCTTGTAATTTGAAATCAAATATGTTTTAATAGTATGGTCGACGTGACAGACATCATCTGGATTCACCAACATTGTTGATGGTTGGTTGGGAGGAAATGAGGCTAGAGGCCCCGTTTAAGAGTAACTAAATGTGTAGCAGGAAATTCTGATTGCGAGGATGAGATGGCTGTCGGCCACATTTGATCGGTGTCCTTGAAACCCTGCTTCAGCTGGTCTGTTTTCTGCCTCAAGAATTATGAAAACAAAACAAAACCACCTACATGTCAACTCTACCACTTCTGTCACTTAAAACAGCTGAGCTCCAAGTCGGGCGATTGATTTTATTGACCTAATGCAGGGAGGAAACTCCATTCTCAAACTTTTGTTGGTAGAAACTGCCTCTAATTTGTCAAGCTGTTAAACTCAACATGTATGTCATAGAAAAGAAAGCAATACTTAGAACTTAGTTTGGCATCCAGAAATCCATTTTTCTCTGATTACCCTTTCATTTTACATTCCCTTGCCATTTATAGGTTTCAATCTATTCTATACCATATGCATGTATGTTGCTTTACAATTTACCTCCTTCGTGTATATTTCACAAACTGTCAAAATCTATCCCAGAGCAGTGATCTCCTCTATCTTGTATGTCCTCACAATATTACTTTATTGCTGAAAGGAAAATACTGAGGAAGAAAATACCCAAACAGAGCCAGGTTCCAAGGGGAATATTAAAAAACACTTTACTTAGGATGAACCACTTGCTATATTTATTTTCTTTATCAAGAACTAATGAAGATTATAAAGATAGGCCATTTGACTTTTTAAAAATCTATAAATAAAAATGTAGGGAATTATTATTTGATGAAAAGTTACTTTTGATTGGACAGAGAATACAGCTATTAAGAAAAAGAAATAAACAGAGGAAAAAAGTTTACCCCCCAGAAAAAAGCTGTGGAGGAATGGGAAGAACGAGTAGGAACCTAGATCTGTACTACACCTCCAAGAAAACACTCTGACCAGACTCTCACCATCACCCAAACACGCCATGCTTAGTGCCACCCTTCTTCCCACCTCCTCCCACGTCCACCATCTGCTTCCCCTTGCTTGGATCAACTTCTATTGCACACATCCTTCCTGTCCTCCAGCAGTTCAATCAAATTCTACTCTGATTAGTAATTTCTCAAAGCATCCCACACTTCACTGTAAAATTAAATAAAGGAAACATCTTTTAAAATGTAGTCTGGGTGGCCAGAAGGGGGAGCCCTTATGCCCTACCACATGGTAGGGCATGTCGATTGCAGACCCCAACAAAGAGATGTCCCTTGTATTCCCAGCAGGAGAAAGCCTACTTTGCTACTCCAGCAAGGAGGAAGAAAAAATTTGTGCTTGCCCAGCAACAAACTCAGCCAATAAGAAACCGTCACCACCCTTGGCG
This sequence comes from Enhydra lutris kenyoni, assembly GCF_002288905.1. Lineage (NCBI taxonomy): Eukaryota > Metazoa > Chordata > Mammalia > Carnivora > Mustelidae > Enhydra > Enhydra lutris. The sequence goes on along the minus strand of NW_019154168.1, from coordinate 1,318,015 downwards.
TTCACATTCCTCCATTCCCTCCATTTTCACTCTTAATCTTCTCCATTTGACAGAAGACTGCTTTTCTTTTTATCTCATATCCTAATCGCTATTGTTGAGCATGGAATTAAGTTAGTTTTGCATTATTTAAAAAATTTTTTAAAAGCAACCCCTCCCACCATCCCCTTTTCTCCTATCATGTTCCTCCCCTTTGTTCTCTCGACTTGCCTATGGCTTTTGCCATAGCTTGCTTATCCTGAACTGCAATTCCTCTGCCATTCCCAAATAAACCCATCTGGCTGGTAAAATAACTAGCCATTTTACTTTTAAGGTCAATCCCATCATAATCTCTTCCTTCCCTGCCTGACATGCAATCTGTCTTTGTAATTACAAATTCGCCTGCTTTTTTAAAGGTTTCCAGGGGGCCACTCAGCCAGATTCTGTTTTTTTGCAAAAGGATCTTCAGTCACATCTCCCTCAGATTAGGAGGAGGAACATTCAAAATGAAGTAAGCATCGTGAAGAGAGTCACTCAAAACAGAGAGGAACACACATTGAGGGAGTCAGGGCTATTCACCTCTCCTGTTTCATGTGTAGTGACAAAGTCAACTTCCAACTTTTATTCACTGTCAGAGCCCCACCTCCTAGAACACATCCTTCTACACTGGACTGAAATGCCATAATGTAGCACCTGTTGGCTAAGTAGTCAATGCTGTGTTAGACGGTTTAAATTCTACCAGCACCCATCATAATTCTTCCAAAACACGTTCCGTGTCCATCAAGCCCATTTCTTGAATTGCAGTTTTGGTGCAGTTTTCCAGCCTTTTCTTCTTAATCAACAACTGTAATACAGACAAGTCAATGCAATGCTCAGGGAGAACTTACGTACTCTTAAATAGTCAGCAGGAATAATTTTTTTAGTTGGAGGATTCAAATTATCAGTTGTTTATAGATCCATAAAATTGGAGATAAAGTCACATAACTTTAATTTTTTTTAAACTTTTTTATGATAAGAACACTTAACATTGAGACCTGCCCTCTTAACGATTGTTTCGTCAGATGTGGGGCAGTTAGAAGGGATCTATAAAGTGAAGACGGAAGTTGAACGGGCGGGTTCCAAGGACCGTGTGCCTTTTGGGGAACTTTGCAGGTTCCAGGAAAACTGATCTCACCTTCACTCCGGAGTAACTACGTGACTGCAGAGCTATTCCGGAGCCCAGAGCTCCTCTCTCCCGAGCTAGAAGGCTAGGATGGGTTTTGGGGTGAGGATCTCTCTGCCTGCTCCACCAGCAGGAAGGGCAGGAGGGGAAAGAGCTGAAACCTCCGTGGCAGAACCCTCACATCCACCCCGAGTGATGGTACTGCATGAAGTTGCCACGCGTGTGACCAGAGAGCCAGGGGCTCAGGGACTTCAGGGAGGGGGATTCCTGGGCGGCCAAGCCCGTTCAGGAACTCAGGGGTACAACCTTGGGGTCCTGCACGCCCACCAGCTCCACGGCACCCACTTCCAGAGTCTAGTTTGTGCACTGTTTTTCCCCGCCTGGCCCCGCATCCAGGCAGCTACTCTCTGTTCTAAAAGGAGTGGAAAAAAAAAAGGCGCCAACTTGTTCCTCTTGCTCTTTGAGCTTTCAGAGAAGGGAGCTTATACCTACGCCCCCAGCCCTCTAGCAGGCCTTGGGTCCGGGCGCAAAGGAGGCTCCTGCAAGGTAGTCCCCCAGGGCGGAAGGGTTGCACGCATTCTTTTCCCCGCGGGGGGCGATAGAGAGTAGGCGCCCCTGAGAGTATGTGTCAAGGCCAAGGTTTCTGACCCAAAGCTCCCAGCCTCCCGCTAGAAACAGCACTTTTCCAAAATTTGAAGGCTAAACTGGCACGTTGTTTGGTACCATTGTAATCCACTCAGAGCTATCGCTCCTGTCCCACTTGCTACTCCCCACAGAAGACTCTCTTCTACTTCTTTCCTTATCTCCAAATCAGGTTTTAGAACTTTTATTTTTTTAATTTTTGTTTTGCTTTTGCTTGTAATAATAACTCTGACGCACAAGACTCAAGGGACCAGCTTTACAGGCTCCAATCCAATTTTATAAGCTTGAATCCAGCCTTGATTGGTCATGAAGCACAGGGAAAGTTATTTCCAGTCGCCTCACCTCATTTTACTCGTCTATGCAAATGGATAATAATAATACCAACCTCATAAGGTTGTTATGAAGATTTAGCAATACAGAACAAATTACTGGGCACAAAGCATGCACTCAGAGAGCTCTCCTCCTCACAAAGCCATAATGTGTTACATTTGAAAGAGCTTTAAAAATACGGTTCTTTATTATATTGCCAGACTGTTAAAGGTGGGTGGGAAACTTGTTAGTGGAATGACTTTGAGTCTGTCAACATGGTTATAATCTGCTTTCACCTCTCTTGGGCTGTGGGACTTTGGGCAGGTCATTTCACCTTTCTGTACTTCAGTTACTTGTGCTGAAAAATGAGGTAATAACTGCTCTTAATGACGATGAAATGAGTTAACATCTGTAATTCATTTAGAATATTTACTATCAAATGTATAATCGTTGATAAAAAGTAGAATTTCTCTCTTAACCATGTGGGAGACCGCAATAAGGCTTGAGACGAGGACCAAACCAGGCCCTGACTTGTGCCTCCTTTAAAGTCTGAATAACCGGGGCGCCTGGGTGGCTCAGTGGGTTAAGCCGCTGCCTTCGGCTCTGGTCATGATCTCAGGGTCCTGGGATCAAGTCCCGCATCGGGTTCTCTGCTCGGCGGAGATCCTGCTTCCCTCTCTCTCTCTCTCTGCCTGCCTCTCCATCTACTTGTGATCTCTCTCTGTCAAATAAATAAATAAAATCTTTAAAAAAAAAAAAAAAAAGTCCGAATAACCTAACAAAAGGTTTAGGACAGGAAAAGTTGAGTAGCACTGAGAAAGGGTTTGTGCTATGTGTTGTGCGCTCGCCTACGTGACTTTCCACACACTTGCTAAACAAATGAGAACAATTCGGTTGGGGTCAAAAGTTCGTTGCTGGTCCTTGCTGCCCTAATACTGCTCATAAATTACTTTCAGGTTTGCTGTATCAATACAGAACAATTGTACTAGCATCAGCCGTTTGGCATCACGAGGTCTGCTTATAGTTAAATGTGAAACTTATTATGGGAACTCGCGGTTGTTTAACTAGACACAGGTGTATTGTTTCTCCTATCACTATATATATGGCCTTAATGCTTTGAATAAACTTAGCACTGTTGGACATCCTCCTCAGTGCTCCTCCTGCCCCCATCTCTTTGTCTCTTAATTTCTTTTTTTTTTTTTTTTAAAGATTTTATTTATTTATTTGACAGAGAGATCACAAGTAGGCAGAGAGGCAGGCAGAGAGAGAGGAGGAAGCAGGCTCCCCTAGAGAGCAGAGAGCCCGATGCGGGGCTCGATCCCAGGACTCTGAGATCATGACCTGAGCCAAAGGCAGCGGCTTAACCCACTGAGCCACCCAGGCGCCCCTCTTAATTTCTTTTTACCATCCTGTTACCCTCACGTTCCTGGTCAATTTGTCGCGCCGGCCGCGACATAACCAGGTAACTTTAGTGACTCATCTACCAGAAATTCAGAAATTCAACCTTCTTACAAATGCTTCTAGCTACATCTGCATTTTACTCTAAACATTTTCATACTGTTTTCATTCAACAAGAAATTACCATGACTTAAACATGATAGTTACTGATATGTTCAATAACTAGAATACTAATTTTAGGAAAAAATACTGAACACCAAATCATACAAGTTGAAATCTAAGCTGTTATTGGCAATGTATATTATTTTTTCATATACTACTTCTAAAATTTGTATTTTGTGATTTCAGGGAATCTATTCAAATGCAATGAATGTCTCCCTGAGCCTCACATTCACTTTCAAGAAGATATTCTTGCTTTTATGTTATTTTATTTTATTTTATTTCAGTCTATTGAGGGTTCCCATTTTTTATGAACTATTGCAGGCATATAAAAGAATATGAAAAATAAAACAAAGACTATGTATGCAACACCCAGCTTAAGAAATTAAGTATTGCCATGAAGGTCCTGTGTAGCCTTGCTAGATAACTTTTTCCACTCATTCCCAACAACAACAGGAAAACTTTACTTTGATTTTCTTGCTTACCATAATCAAAAGTATAAACAATAAGTAGCTTATATTTTTGTTATGCATATGTATGTCTCTCAAAACATATATTTGGTATGTTTGACATCTTTTTAAATTTCAAGTAATTGAATAATTCCTTTTTGCTTTTCTGTGATTTGTTTTTCTTTCTTTGAAATTATACTTTTGAGGCTCATCCATGCTGATAAGTGTATGTGTTGTTTACTCAATATTAACCACTGCGTGTTAGATTCTACGGAAGGAACATATAGCACTTCTTTATACATTCTCCTACTGGGAGATGTTTCCATAGTACCACAGTACTTTGCTTCTCAAAAAAAAGGCCATGAACATCTTTGTGCCTGTTTCCTTGGGCTTATTTGAAAAAGCTTCTCAAAGCAACTCTCTTTTACTTCTGCACTTAAAAATTATGTTGCCCATACACAGATTTGCATTTATTCATTCAAAAATATTTAATGAGCAGCTACTATATGCCAGGCACCATGTTGGCATACAAGGAATAGCACAGCAAACATAATAGGCATGGACTCTGTCCTCATGGTGTTTACACCATAGCAAGATACTACAGGAGCTGCACAAGCTGGAGAAAGTTTTGCACTAAATGATATCTAAAATCTTATTTAATTTCAAAATTTTATAATTCAATAAAGTCAGACATGATTCTATTAGCCAAAATGGTCTTAAAACTAAAACTTTTTTTTCTCTTCCTACAGGAACACTTAATTACTTAAAATGGGACCACAAAACAAGGCAACGACGTAGAACTTAATGAGACAAAGCAATACAGGATATTAAACTCTCAGTTTCCATTAAGAAAAGAATATGCAATTCAGACAGAAAGAATATGCAACAGGGAGTAAGCAAATAACTGGTCCAAGAAAAATAACACCCACTGAAACATAAGTAATAATAGTTTGAACAGAAGGAAGCAATGTGGGTTGTATCAAAAACTAGTCCAAGAAAGAAAGAAGGAAACAAGCTGATTTTAAAGGGGATGAGGACTTGGGCAGCTGAAAATAGACACCTGATAAATTATGTCATAAATTAGGTGACATTAAAAATTATTTCTCGGGGCGCCTGGGTAGCTCAGTGGGTTAAAACCTCTGCCTTCAGCTCAGGTCATAATCCCAGCGTCCTGGGATCGAGTCCCACATCGGGCTCCTTGCTTGGCGGGGAGCCTGCTTCTCCCTCTGCCTCTGCCTGCCACTCTGCCTGTGCTCGTGCTCTCTCTCTCTCTCTC